>NC_041342.1:26565649-26865649 GCF_004354835.1 Perca flavescens
TCAACACAAACTTTGTGGTGCTCGCTCGCATGGCGTCCCGAGGCGTTCTACCAAATTTGGCGAAGATCGGCCTTTAGGGGGCGCTATAAGCAACGTTTATTTGTTTTCCCGCCAATTTTCTCAATACATTTCTATGGGAAATTTGCTATTGCAATATCTCTGCCACAGTAAAAGCAATCAACACAAACTTTGTGGTGCTCTTTCGGGATTGCGTTCCGAGGCGCTGTACCAAATCTGGCTGAGATCGGCCTTTAGTGGGCGCTATAAGCAACGTTTATTTGTTTCGCCCACTGACTCAATGCATTTAAATGGGAAATTTGCAATTGCGATATCTCTGCCCCAGTAAAAGCAATCAACACAAAATTTGTGGCGCTCGCCGGCATGGCGTTCGAGGCGCTGTACCAAATTTGGCGAATTTGGTCCATAACTTTTGGACCACCACCCTCTCAGTCACTGTCTCATTTCTCTCTGCTGTCCCCTGTGGTCAGGGGGGTTAAGAAGTTTGTTTATAGTAGAGAATTGTTAAAAGCAGTCTGTGCATGCATGGAGACGAACTGTTAACCACTACATTTTCAAAAGCAGAGTACCGCAGACCCTCGGACGCATCAAACCTCTCGATATTCACCGGACGTGTGCCCCCCCTACTCAACGCTTCGAGTCCCGCGATCGGCGCAGCTTCGCGCTTCTTGAGGCTGCGACTGGCACGGCTCCGGGCGTCGCGGACGGAACGGGCATCGGAGGCGAATGGCGCCGGAGGCGGACGAAGGCGGCGCCGGAGGCTGGAGGGCTGGCGGCGGAGGCTGGCGCGCCGGAGGCTGGCGGCTATGGAGGCGGGCGCGCCGGAGGCTTGGGCCCGTTCATAACTGCTTGCAGTTCTAGATTTTTAGGGGTCCAAGCCGAAGTCTGGAAGAAACGGGTGTAGCAATAGGGCTACTATTTCACAGCAGGGCTGTGGAACCCTATTGTTTTTCTAAGGATTTTTTTTTTTTTATTATTATTCTTCTTCTTCTCCGCCTAAAACTCCGACTGCAGCCTAAACCGTACATAGTGGGGAGTTGCCATTTTCAGGACTGGTCCCAAACCCCGCAACGACCTCAGGCGCAAACATTCACCCATTTCCACCACTAGGTGGCGCTATAGCAGAAAAAACGCGTTTGGCCCCATAACTCCCAAACCGTACACCCGACATTCAAAAACAATACATCGACGCGTTCCCTGGATCCAACTGAATCACGTGATATAGGCCACGCCCATTTCCGCCTAGACTTTTATGCCTTAAAAATCGCGATTTATCAAAAACCTACTTTTTTGAACTACTCCTACACCGAGCGACTGATCTGTACGAAACTTGGACCGTGGCATCTCCAGACTGGCCTGACTAAAAGTTATGGAAATAAATTTTATACGATAAAAATTGCGGATATAACGCACAAGCAAATTTGCATAGCTAACTAAGAAAACACCAACTTTGCCATATCTCAGCCAAGATGAAAGCTATCAACCCCAAACTTTAGATTATTCTTTGCCATGCCCCTCTGGAGGGACCCCATGCGTTTTAAGAAAATTGGTCGCTAGGGGGCGCTACAACTACAAAAAGTTTATATCTCATGAACGGCTCATCCGATTTATACGAAATTTGACGGGTACCATCTGGGGCCAATCCTGAGGCCATCCCTAGAATGGAGTACCGAGGGGTCAAAGTGGGCGTGGCCTATGGGACCCAATGTGACCCAACTCTAGATTCACCACTTACGCTAATGTGAACAACTTTAAATTTACAGGGTAGATGGACAATGGGCCATGGATCACACCTACCAAAAATTACACATGTGGACCACTAGGTGGCGCTGTAATGGTTTTTGTCATTAACTCCCACAATACACATCACACATTAGAAATTCTTACATCCACGTGTTCCTTGAATCAAGCTGAATTGCCTGATATAGGCCCCGCCCATTTCCGCGCAAACGTTTTTTTTCGCAGTATCGCAAGAACGTGCAAAACCAACTTTCGCGAACTCGTCCCTAGGCCGTTCGACCGATCTGCACGAAACCTGGTAGTTAGCATCTCCAGATGGACCTGACAAAAAGTTATGGAAATCGTTTTTTTACGTTGAAGTATGCCAATTTGACAACCAAACAAATTGTCCTAGATAGCTACGACAACGTATCATATCATATCTCGGTTAAATTTAAATTTATCACCAAATGACTTGAGATCCTTGTTCACCATTCCACTACGATACTGTGTACCAAATTTGGCGAAGATCGGGCCTTTAATAAAGTTTAAGCAACGTTTATTGTTTTCCCGCCAATTTTCTTAGTACATTTAAATGGGAAATTTGCTATTGCAATATCTCTGCCACAGTAAAAGCAATCAACACAAAATTTGTGGTGCTCTTTCGGGATGGCGTCCTGAGGCGCTGTACCAAATTTGGCGAAGATCAACCCTTTAGGGGGCGCTATAAGCAACGTTTATTTGTTTTCCGCCAATTTACTCAATGCATTTAAATGGGAAATTTGCAATTGCAATATCTCTGCCACAGTAAAAGCAATCAACACAAAATTTGTGGTGCTCTTTCGGCATGGCGTTCCCGAGGCGCTGTACCAAATTTGGCGAAGATCGGCCTTTAGGGGCGCTATAAGCAACGTTTATTTGTTTCGCCCACTGACTCAATGCATTTAAATGGGAAATTTGCAATTGCGATATCTCTGCCACAGTAAAAGCAATCAACACAAAATTTGTGGCGCCGCTCGGCATGGCGTTCCGAGGCGCTGTACCAAATTTGGCTTAATTTGGTCCATAACTTTTGGACCACCACCCTCTCAGTCACTCTCTCATTTCTCTCTGCTGTCCCCTGTGGTCAGGGGGTTAAGAAGTTTGTTTATAGTAGAGAATTGTTAAAAGCAGTCTGTGCATGCATGGAGACGAACTGTTAACCACTACATTTTCAAAAGCAGAGTACCGCAGACCTCGCGCATCAAACCTCTCGATATTCACCGACGTGTGCCCCCCCCACTCAATGCTTGAGTCCCGCGATCGGCGGCGCAGCTTCGCGCTTCTTCGGGCGCGCGACTGGAGGCGGCGCCGGGGCATCGCGGACGACGGGCATCGGAGGCGGAATGGCGCCGGAGGCGGACGGGCGCCGGAGGCTGGCGGCGGCGGAGGCTGGCGGCGCCGGAGGCTGGCAGCTATGGAGACGGGCGGCGCCGGAGGCTTGGGCCCCGTTCATAACTCGCACAGCAGGGCTTGCAGTTCTAGTTTTTATTATTATTCTTCTTCTCCGCCTAAAACTCCGACTGCAGCCTAAACCGTACATAGTGGGAGTTGCCATTTTCAGGACTGGTCCCAAACCCCGCAAGGACCTCAGGCGCAAAAATTGACCCATTTCCACCACTAGGTGGCGCTATAGCAGAAAAAACGCGTTTGGCCCCATAACTCCCAAACCGTACACCCGACATTCAAAAACAATACATCTACGCGTTCCCTGGATCCAACTGAATCACGTGATATAGGCCACGCCCATTTCCGCCTGGACTTTTATGCCTTTAAAATCGCAATTTATCAAAAACCTACTTTTTCGAACTCCTCCTAGACCGTGCGACCGATCTGCACGAAACTTGGACCGTGGCATCTCCACACTGGCCTGACTAAAAGTTATGGAAATAAATTTTATACGATGAAAATTGCGCATATAACGCACAAACAAATTTGAGTAGCTAACTATGAAAACACCAACTTTGCCATATCTCAGCCAAAATGAAAGCTATCAACCCCAAACTTTAGATTATTCTTTGCCATGCCCCTCTGGAGGGACCCCATGCGTTTTAAGAAAATTGGTCGCTAGGGGGCGCTACAACTACAAAAAGTTTATATCTCATGAACGGCTCATCCGATTTATACGAAATTTGACGCGTACCATCTGTGCCCAATCCTGAGGCCATCCCTAGAATGGAGTACCGAGGGGTCAAAGTGGGCGTGGCCTATGGGACCCAATGTGATCCAACTCTAGATTCACCACTTACACTAATGTGAACAACTTCAAATTTACAGGGTAGATGGACAATGGGCCGTGGATCACACCTACCAAAAATTACACATGTGGACCACTAGGTGGCGCTGTAATGGTTTTTTGTCATTAACTCCCACAATACACATCACACATTAGAAATTCTTACATCCACGTGTTCCTTGAATCAAGCTGAATTGCCTGATATAGGCCCCGCCCATTTCCGCGCAAACGTTTTTTCGCAGTATCGCGCAACGTGCAAAACCAACTTTCGCGAACTCGTCCTAGGCCGTTCGACCGATCTGCACGAAACCTGGTAGTTAGCATCTCCAGATAGACCTGACAAAAAGTTATGGAAATCGTTTTGCTACGTTGAAGTATGCCAATTTGACAACCAAACAAATTGTCCTAGTTAGCTACGACACACGTATCATATCATATCTCGGTTAAATTTAAATTTATCACCAAATGACTTGAGATCCTTGTTCACCATTCCACTACGATACTGTGCCAAATTTGGCAAAGATCGGCCTTTAGGGGGCGCCGTAAGTAAAGTTTATTTGTTTTCCCGCCAATTTTCTTAGTACATTTCAAAGGGAAATTTGCTATTGCAATATCTCTGCCACAGTAAAAGCAATCAACACAAAATTTGTGGTGCTCTTTCGGGATGGCTTTCTGAGGCGCTGTACCAAATTTGGCGAAGATCGGCCTTTAGGGGGCGCTATAAGCAACGTTTATTTGTTTCGCCCACTTACTCAATGCATTTAAATGGGAAATTTGCAATTGCAATATCTCTGCCACAGTAAAAAGCAATCAACACAAAATTTTGGTGGTGCTCGGCATCGGCATGGCGTCCCGAGGATCGCCTTTCTACCAAATTTGGCGAAGATCAACCTTTATGGGGGCGCTATAAGCAACGTTTATTTGTTTTCCGCCCATTGACTCAATACATTTAAATGGGAAATTTGCAATTGCAATATCTCTGCCACAGTAAAAGCAATCAACACAAAATTTGGGCGCCGCTCGGCATGGCGTTCCGAGGCGCTGTACCAAATTTGGCGAATTTGGTCCATAACTTTTGGACCACCACCCTCTCAGTCACTCTCTCATTTCTCTCTGCTGTCCCCTGTGGTCAGGGGGTTAAGAAGTTTGTTTATAGTAGAGAATTGTTAAAAGCAGTCTGTGCATGCATGGAGACGAACTGTTAACCACTACATTTTCAAAAGCAGAGTACCGCAGACCTCGCGCATCAAACCTCTCGATATTCACCGACGGTGCCCCCACTCAATGCTTGAGTCCCGCAGATCGGGCGCAGCTTCGCGCTTCTTCGGGCGCGACTGGCGCGGCTCCGGGCGCATCGCGGACGGGCACGAGGCATCGGAGGCGAATGGCGCCGGAGGCGGAGGCTGGCGGCGCGCCGGAGGCTGGCGGCTATGGAGACGGGCGCGCCGGAGGCTTGGGCCCGCTCATAACTGCTTGCAGTTCTAGTTAGTTGGAAGAAACGGGGGTCAAAGCCCGAGTCTGGAAGAACCCGGTTTTTCTAAGGGGGGTCCAATAGTTGGAAGAAACGGCGTAGCGTTCGCACAGCAGGGCTGTGGAACCCTATTGTTTTTCTAAGGATTTTTTTTTTTATTATTCTTCTTCTTCTCCGCCTAAAACTCCGACTGCAGCCTAAACTGTACATAGTGGGGAGTTGCCATTTTCAGGACTGGTCCCAAACCCCGCAACGACCTCAGGCGCAAACATTCACCCATTTCCACCACTAGGTGGCGCTATAGCAGAAAAAACGCGTTTGGCCCCATAACTCCCAAACCGTACACCCGACATTCAAAAACAATACATCGACGCGTTCCCTGGATCCAAATGAATCACGTGATATAGGCCACGCCCATTTCCGCCTGGACTTTTATGCCTTTAAAATCGCAATTTATCAAAAACCTACTTTTTCGAACTCCTCCGAGACCGTGCGTCCGATCTGCACGAAACTTGGACCGTGGCATCTCCAGACTGGCCTGACTAAAAGTTATGGAAATAAATTTTATACGATAAAAATTGCGCATATAACGCACAAACAAATTTGCGTAGCTAACTAAGAAAACACCAACTTTGCCATATCTCAGCCAAAATGAAAGCTATCAACCCCAAACTTTAGATTATTCTTTGCCATGCCCCTCTGGAGGGACCCCATGCGTTTTAAGAAAATTGGTCGCTAGGGGGCGCTACAACTACAAAAAGTTTATATCTCATGAACGGCTCATCCGATTTATACGAAATTTGACGGGTACCATCTGGGGCCAATCCTGAGGCCATCCCTAGAATGGAGTACCGAGGGGTCAAAGTGGGCGTGGCCTATGGGACCCAATGTGACCCAACTCTAGATTCACCACTTACGCTAATGTGAACAACTTTAAATTTACAGGGTAGATGGACAATGGGCCATGGATCACACCTACCAAAAATTACACATGTGGACCACTAGGTGGCGCTGTAATGGTTTTTTGTCATTAACTCCCACAATACACATCACACATTAGAAATTTTACATCCACGTGTTCCTTGAATCAAGCTGAATTGCCTGATATAGGCCCCGCCCATTTCCGCGCAAACGTTTTTTTTCGCAGTATCGCAAGAACGTGCAAAACCAACTTTCGCGAACTCGTCCTAGGCCGTTCGACCGATCTGCACGAAACCTGGTAGTTAGCATCTCCAGATGGACCTGACAAAAGTTATGGAAATCGTTTTGTTACGTTGAAGTATGCCAATTTGACAACCAAACAAATTGTCCTAGATAGCTACGACAAACGTATCATATCATATCTCGGTTAAATTTAAATTTATCACCAAATGACTTGAGATCCTTGTTCACCATTCCACTACGATACTGTGTACCAAATTTGGCGAAGATCGGCCTTTAGGGGCGCCGTAAGTAAAGTTTATTTGTTTTCCCGCCAATTTTCTTAGTACATTTCAAAGGGAAATTTGCTATTGCAATATCTCTGCCACAGTAAAAGCAATCAACACAAAATTTGTGGTGCTCTTTCGGGATGGCTTTCTGAGGCGCTGTACCAAATTTGGCGAAGATCGGCCTTTAGGGGGCGCTATAAGCAACGTTTATTTGTTTCGCCCACTTACTCAATGCATTTAAATGGGAAATTTGCAATTGCAATATCTCTGCCACAGTAAAAGCAATCAACACAAAATTTGTGGTGCTCGCTCGGCATGGCGTCCCGAGGCGTTCTACCAAATTTGGCGAAGATCGGCCTTTAGGGGGCGCTATAAGCAACGTTTATTTGTTTCGCCCACTGACTCAATGCATTTAAATGGGAAATTTGCAATTGCGATATCTCTGCCACAGTAAAAGCAATCAACACAAAATTTGTGGCGCTCGCTCGGCATGGCGTTCCGAGGCGCTGTACCAAATTTGGCGAATTTGGTCCATAACTTTTGGACCACCACCCTCTCAGTCACTCTCTCATTTCTCTCTGCTGTCCCCTGTGGTCAGGGGGGTTAAGAAGTTTGTTTATAGTAGAGAATTGTTAAAAGCAGTCTGTGCATGCATGGAGACGAACTGTTAACCACTACATTTTCAAAAGCAGAGTACCGCAGACCTCGCGCATCAAACCTCTCGATATTCACCGACGTGTGCCCCCCCTACTCAATGCTTCGAGTCCCGAGATCGGGCGCAGCTTGGAGGCGCTTCTTCGGGCGCGACTGGCGCGGCTCCGGGGCATCGCGGACGACGGGCATCGGAGGCGAACGGCATCGGAGGCGATTGTTTGGGCGCCGGAGGCTGGCGGGCGCGGAGGCTGGCGCCGGAGGCTGGAGCTATGGGGCGGCGCCGGAGGCTTGGGCCCCGTTTCATAACTGCTTGCAGTTCTAGTTAGGGGTCCAAGCCCGAGTCTGGAAGAAACGGCGTTGGGCTACGCTGTTCGCACAGCAGGGCTGTGGAACCCTATTGTTTTTCTAAGGATTTTTTTTATTATTATTCTTCTTCTTCTCCGCCTAAAACTCCGACTGCAGCCTAAACTGTACATAGTGGGGAGTTGCCATTTTCAGGACTGGTCCCAAACCCCGCAACGACCTCAGGCGCAAACATTCACCCATTTCCACCACTAGGTGGCGCTATAGCAGAAAAAAAACGCGTTTGGCCCCATAACTCCCAAACCGTACACCCGACATTCAAAAACAATACATCGACGCGTTCCCTGGATCCAAATGAATCACGTGATATAGGCCACGCCCATTTCCGCCTGGACTTTTATGCCTTTAAAATCGCAATTTATCAAAAACCTACTTTTTCGAACTCCTCCGAGACCGTGCGTCCGATCTGCACGAAACTTGGACCGTGGCATCTCCAGACTGGCCTGACTAAAAGTTATGGAAATCAATTTTATACGATAAAAATTGCGCATATAACGACAAGCAAATTTGCGTAGCTAACTAAGAAAACACCAACTTTGCCATATCTCAGCCAAAATGAAAGCTATCAACCCCAAACTTTAGATTATTCTTTGCCATGCCCTCTGGAGGGACCCCATGCGTTTTAAGAAAATTGGTCGCTAGGGGGCGCTACAACTACAAAAAGTTTATATCTCATGAACGGCTCATCCGATTTATACGAAATTTGACGGGTACCATCTGGGGCCAATCCTGAGGCCATCCCTAGAATGGAGTACCGAGGGGTCAAAGTGGGCGTGGCCTATGTGACCCAATGTGACCCAACTCTAGATTCACCACTTACGCTAATGTGAACAACTTTAAATTTACAGGGTAGATGGACAATGGGCCATGGATCACACCTACCAAAAATTACACATGTGGACCACTAGGTGGCGCTGTAATGGTTTTTTGTCATTAACTCCCACAATACACATCACACATTAGAAATTTTACATCCACGTGTTCCTTGAATCAAGCTGAATTGCCTGATATAGGCCCCGCCCATTTCCGCGCAAACGTTTTTTCGCAGTATCGCAAACGTGCAAAACCAACTTTCGCGAACTCGTCCTAGGCCGTTCGACCGATCTGCACGAAACCTGGTAGTTAGCATCTCCAGATGGACCTGACAAAAAGTTATGGAAATCGTTTTGCTACGTTGAAGTATGCCAATTTGACAACCAAACAAATTGTCCTAGATAGCTACGACACACGTATCATATCATATCTCGGTTAAATTTAAATTTATCACCAAATGACTTGAGATCCTTGTTCACCATTCCACTACGATACTGTGTACCAAATTTGGCGAAGATCGGCCTTTAGGGGGCGCTATAAGCAAAGTTTATTTGTTTTCCCGCCAATTTTCTTAGTACATTTCTATGGGAAATTTGCTATTGCAATATCTCTGCCACAGTAAAAGCAATCAACACAAAATTTGTGGTGCTCTTTCGGGATGGCGTTCTGAGGCGCTGTACCAAATTTGGCGAAGATCGGACTTTAGGGGGCGCTATAAGCAACGTTTATTTGTTTCGCCAACTGACTCAATGCATTTAAATGGGAAATTTGCAATTGCAATATCTCTGCCACAGTAAAAGCAATCAACACAAAATTTGTGGTGCTCGCTCGGCATGGCGTCCCGAGGCGTTCTACCAAATTTGGCGAAGATCGGCCTTTAGGGGCGCTATAAGCAACATTTATTTGTTTTCGCCCATTGACTCAATACATTTAAATGGGAAATTTGCAATTGCAATATCTCTGCCACAGTAAAAGCAATCAACACAAAATTTGTGGTGCTCTTTCGGGATGGCGTTCGAGGAGCTGTACCACATTTGGCGAAGATCGGCCGAGGCTATAAGCAACGTTTATTTGTTTGCCCACTGACTCCATTTAAATGGGAAATTTGCAATTGCGATATTTGCCACAGTCAATAACACAAAATTTGTGGCGCTCGCTCGGCATTTGGACCACCACCCTCTCAGTCCATAACTTTTCACTCTCTCATTCTCATTTCTCTGCTGTCCCCTGTGGTCAGGGGGGTTAAGAAGTTTGTTTATAGTAGAGAATTGTTAAAAGCAGTCTGTGCATGCATGGAGACGAACTGTTAACCACTACATTTTCAAAAGCAGAGTACCGCAGACCTCGCGCATCAAACCTCTCGATATTCACCGACGTGTGCCCCCCCTACTCAACGCTTGAGTCCCGCGATCGGGCGCAGCCGCGCTTCTTGGCGCGACTGGCGCCCGGGGCGGCCGCGGACGACGGGCATCGGAGGCGAACGGGCGCCGGAGGCGGACGGCGCCGGAGGCTGGCGGCGACGGAGGCTGGCGGCGTCGGAGGCTGGCGGCTATGGAGACGGGCGGCGTCGGAGGCTTGGGCCCCGTTCATAACTGCTTGCAGTTCTAGTTCTTCTTCTTCTTCTTCTTCTTCCGCCTAAAACTCCGACTGCAGCCTAAACCGTACATAGTGGGGAGTTGCCATTTTCAGGACTGGTCCCAAACCCCGCAACGACCTCAGGCGCAAAAATTCACCCATTTCCACCACTAGGTGGCGCTATAGCAGAAAAAACGCGTTTGGCCCCATAACTCCCAAACCGTACACCCGACATTCAAAAACAATACATCGACGCGTTCCCTGGATCCAAATGAATCACGTGATATAGGCCACGCCCATTTCCGCCTGGACTTTTATGCCTTTAAAATCGCGATTTATCAAAAACCTACTTTTTCGAACTCCTCCGAGACCGTGCGTCCGATCTGCACGAAACTTGGAGCGTGGCATCTCCAGACTGGCCTGACTAAAAGTTATGGAAATAAATTTTATACGATAAAAATTGCGGATATAACGCACAAGCAAATTTGCGAAGCTAACTATGAAAACACCAACTTTGCCATATATCAGCCAAAATGAAAGCTATCAACCCCAAACTTTAGATTATTCTTTGCCATGCCCCTCTGGAGGAACCCCATGCGTTTTACGAAAATTGGTCACTAGGGGGCGCTACAACTACAAAAAGTTTATATCTCATGAACGGCTCATCCGATTTATCACGGAATTTGACGCTGGCGTACCATCTGGGGCCAATCTTGAGGCCATACCTAGAATGGAGTACCGAGGGGTCAAAGTGGGCGTGGCCTATGGGACCCAATGTGACCCAACTCTAGATTCACCACTTACACTAATGTGAACAACTTTAAATTTACAGGGTAGATGGACAATGGGCCATGGATCACACCTACCAAAAATTACACATGTCGACCACTAGGTGGCGCTGTAATGGTTTTTGGCATTAACTCCCACAATACACATCACACATTAGAAATTCTTACATCCACGTATTCCTTGAATCAAGCTGAATTGCCTGATATAGGCCCCGCCCATTTCCGCGCAAACGTTTTTTTGCAGTATCGCGCAACGTGCAAAACCAACTTTCGCGAACTAGTCCTAGGCCGTGCGACCGATCTGCACGAAACCTGGTAGTTAGCATCTCCAGATGGACCTGACAAAAAGTTATGGAAATCGTTTTGCTACGTTGAAGTATGCCAATTTGACAACCAAACAAATTGTCCTAGTTAGCTACGACACACGTATCATATCATATCTCGGTTAAATTTCAAGTTATCACCAAATGACTTGAGATCCTTGTTCACCATTCCACTACGATACTGTGTACCAAATTTGGCGAAGATCGGCCTTTAGGGGGCGCCGTAAGTAAAGTTTATTTGTTTTCCCGCCAATTTTCTTAGTACATTTCAAAGGGAAATTTGCTATTTCAATATCTCTGACACAGTAAAAGCAATCAACACAAAATTTGTGGCGCTCTTTCGGGATTGCGTTCCGAGGCGCTGTACCAAATCTGGCTGAGATCGGCCTTTAGGGGGCGCTATAAGCAACGTTTATTTGTTTCGCCCACTGACTCAATGCATTTAAATGGGAAATTTGCAATTGCGATATCTCTGCCACAGTAAAAGCAATCAACACAAAATTTGTGGCGCTCGCTCGGCATGGCGTTCCGAGGCGCTGTACCAAATTTGGCGAATTTGGTCCATAACTTTTGGACCACCACCCTCTCAGTCACTCTCTCATTTCTCTCTGCTGTCCCCTGTGGTCAGGGGGGTTAAGAAGTTTGTTTATAGTAGAGAATTGTTAAAAGCAGTCTGTGCATGCATGGAGACGAACTGTTAACCACTACATTTTCAAAAGCAGAGTACCGCAGACCTCGCGCATCAAACCTCTCGATATTCACCGACGCGTGCCCCCCCTACTCAATGCTTCGAGTCCCGCATCGGGCGCAGCCGGCGCTTCTTGGCGCGACTGGCGCGGCTCGGGCGTCGCGGACGACGGGCATCGGAGGCGAACGGCGTCGGGCGGACGGGCGCCGGAGGCTGGCGGCGATGGAGGCTGGCGGCGTCGGAGGCTGGCGGCTATGGAGACGGGCGGCGTCGGAGGCTTGGGCCCCGTTCATAACTGCTTGCAGTTCTAGTTTTCTCTTGTTTTCTTTTCTCTTCCTCTTATCTTTTTTTACTTGTCCTAAAGAAGCCCCCTCTGCTTCCTTTCTCTTCTTCCGTCCCTCCATTCCTCTGCACATCCTCCCCCTCTTTACCCATGCCTTAGATTAATTTGCCGCAAAAGATTTTAATAGGCATACTTAAAAACAACCCTGTCTCCAAAACAATAGCTGTTATAACCCATGTACCAGGGCTACAACTACCAATAGTACTATTACTGTAATAATAACCCCAAAAGTAACAGGGATGATAATGATTATCATAACTGATATTTCTGCTACCATTACCACCACAGATTTGACCGATGACAACAACAGGTGTGTATGGAGATATTCTTATAGTCACATATTCCTACAGTCAGGGCTTAGTGGTTCTATTCATTGTATTCACACAAACTATTGTTCCTACTCACCCAGAAGATACACTGATGGAGTCTGACAGATTGTAACTCACTCCCAGGCTACACCGCCCCTTTGCCTGCAGGTAGTCCCTTTGTCTTCTGAGGTTGGAGGTTGAGCTAGAAGTTCAAAGAGTGTAGTCTGTGTGTGTGTGTGTGTGTGTGTGTGTGTGTGTGTGTGTGTGTGTGTGTGTGTGTGTGCGTGCATACGTGTGCGTGTCTGCGCATGTGCACGTCTAACATCATCTCTGACATTCCAGGCATTTTCTTGTCTCCCACCTGCCGTCCTGGACACAAAGTGGATTCGATCAGACAGACAGGTCCTGTCCCACTCATGCAATCACCACGAACCTTAACTGTGTGCAGAGCCGCAGCGAAAACGTCTGCTGCCCCTCGGTGATGTTGCCGCAAATTACAAGTTGGGGAAACTAAGATCTCCATTCAAAAAGATCATGAGAGCAAAGTTTAATGTGACAATATGGTAACATCAGATATACTTGTTTGGAAGTTATTCTGTGATTTTTCACCCTCAGACAACTTAGAATAAAAAAATACATGATACTGAGTTAGTTTTGTCTGTAATTTATGTATTTACCTTATATGATTTATGTCAGTGGAAAAGGGTGGAGTGAAGTTTGGGATAGTGCACTGTCCACTACACCTATGCTCACGTCTGATTTTGGTTGCTGATATCATCTTTCTTCTTTGTTCTGTCACTGGACAAGTTTTGTGTTATTTTTTTTTCTTTCTTCAGTCGATCATTTATATTTCATTTAACAGGTTACAGATCACATCCAGATCGCAACCAGGTATTTGCAATATTTTCCTGAAGCAGTTTGGTTAAAAAAGCAACCTCCTCTAAAATGACTTAATTTTTGTTTTAGGTTTTGCCTGCTGTACTGGCATATCAACCATATCTCTGCCTGTATTGGCTGAATTAGACTTAATGTGGATAATGACTCACCACTCCACATTATGACAGAGTTAGTTTTTTTGTGGCTGAACAGCCTTTCTTGGCTGGTCTTTCCAATACATGCATATAAATGTACTCCAACATTTCCTGACTGAACATGGCCTAGAAATATAAAATGAAAACACATCGTAGGGGGAGCGGAAGAGGGGGGGGAGGAAGGCAGGGAAGACTGGGTGCATGAGAAAAACAGCTCTGCAACACAGGCTTCATTGACTACTTGCGTAGTGGCTACAGTGTGAATATGTGTAAATGTCTGAAAATGTGCATATGTGGTATTCCATTACCTGAGAACAGGTCCTCTCTGTTGACCTTCGCAAGCCCGCCCACCCACATTTCTGCTTTAGGGTTGGTTAATAGGATGTGTCAATCAAACCTGCTGGGGAAAAGTCAAATATATTACACAATCACACCCATACACAAAAGAAAAACAACACGAAAAGCCCCTTTGAGTGGCACACATGATCTTGTGCTTGTTTGACAGAACCAGTAAAAGATGTAGTCATGCTTAAGGGCTTTGCTGAATTAATTAGTCATTTTAGAGTTAAAACTTAAACAAAACATTGTTAGCATCTGCAGTGCCCAATAAATGAGTTCTTGTGTTGTTCTGGCATAAAAACACTGGCAAATGAGCCAAAAGCTCTTCCGCTCTAATTGGCAGAGTGGACCAACTTGTACACTCAAACACACACGTAGGATGCATAAACACCCCCAAAAAAGGAATTAACTCATTCTTATGTGACAGCTTTGACCAACATACTCATCTTTGAATCGGACAGTTAGTACTATCAGTAGATAGAGTTAGCCATTGTTTTATCCCCCACAATTTGTTCCTCTTTCCTGCAGATCTACCTTTTAATTGGGCACAGATGCCTTGTATGGGTAAACTATTGGAACAATTGTAAACTATTTTAAACATGTGAAATGTTTTCAGGCAGTGATTCCCAACCTTTTCTTTCTCTGAGGCCTCACACCCATTTGTAATCCTATTCAGTTTCCTGCTAAACACAAATATGTGTTTATACCAAATCATAATTTCTATTTTTAATAAGCTGAGCTTCTAAATTTTATGTACCACCTTGTAGACTTCCTTTAAAGTGAATTAAATGGTGTACCATTTCAACCAATTGTATTAAACATAAATGTCTGGCAAATGCATGTTTTCACTACATGGTCCATAGAAACAGATGTGATGTGCAGATCCTGTCCTGTAACTTACTTTAATTTGGTAGTTTCTATTGAGGTAACGTGACCACGTTTACACCATAGGCTATTTGGTTGGAGCTATTCTTCACTCAAGTCTGCATGCAGTATTGATTTTGACCACAAGATGTTGCCAGAGTGCTAGCCTGTGTGAATTATGTTACAGGTTCTCTTATCATTGCCCTGTGTCACTAAATTGTGTTGTGTATAAGCCTGACTATAGGAAATACTTCAGATAATAATGTGACATATTACAGAGTCCAAAGCATCAAGCAATTGATTAAATATGATTAGGAATTTAGTATCTACTGGTCATGTGGTTTCCCTTTTGTTTTCAGAAGACACTTGGTTATTTTATAAATAAATTCATAGGCTCTCCGTGCGATTGGCTGTGACAGTAAACCAATTATAGTGTATTATTGGGGCAGTTGCTAGGTAGAGCGGGAAGTGAGAGAGAGGTGAAGGGTGAAGGGGTTACTCTTCCTGGAATTCAGAGGCCCCAAATGAGGTCACCATGTATAGAAAAAAAGAGTGTCTGAAAACTCTCATAACCTTTTCCACCAGATATTGCACACAAAAGTTGCTAATTTCTTTTTGTCATTTGTTAACATCATAATGCCTAATCGAGGCCACGTTAGCGATCTTTCATCCTTTCAATTTATTCATACCCTTGAATACGTAAAGTGGTCATAGTTTAGTAGGTAACAGCTTAGTAACATCTGTCTATGCATGTATTTAGTTTGTAGTCAGAGTGGTATTGACCAATCATGTTTGAGCTGCCTTTGGTTTTGTGGCAGAAATGCAATCACAGAACCCATCGGCTAAGTCTGATGATGATTTAGCTTTAAATTAGCTTTTATTTATTTATCTGCATTCATACCTGGAATACTGATTGGTGCCCCCAGATGCTGGATTGTTGGCCGAGCCGACTGGTTCCAAAATTGGGGTATTTTAGCTCAGTGTTTTGCCAACTTTACCGTTTTGCTTCACTCTCACCACTCTCATAAACCCTGTGTTCAGCTGCAGCAGGAACTGTTTTCAGCAAAATAAACTGTATTCTTCCTGCCCCACCCAACAGACAAAGTTAGCAACTAGCTAGTGAACATAGGGGAGCATTGAGCTGTTAGAGTCAGATATGCTTTTTAGAATTGTTGGGCACCAAAAGAGATCTTAAAAGAAGGATGAATTTTGGGCTTACATTTGTTGGGTGACCAAAAAACTTGACTCCAACTGAGTGCTAATGCTGCTCAATTTCTGCTGATACGGTTCATAAGGTTTAATGGATATTTTTCATGCTTGGATATAACCCACATAATTGCTAACCATTATAGTCAGAAGACCCCTTGGATCACCTCAGCTTAATAGGGCCCAGAGCAGGGTCACTGGTTGTATATGGTATGACTTGCCAGGTCTCACTGTGATTGAGCGTCACAACTGATCCTTGTCTCTATTCCTGGCCCCTCGAACCTATCCTCAACCCAACTCATTCGACACCCCCTTATCCCTTGCTAATCCATGACTAATCAAGCTTCCCCCCTGGGGGGGTTCCCTGCCCTTACCCTTTCTTTAAATCTTAAACCAATCATCTGCTCCATTTGAGACCACATTTCCTCCTACAACTGTTTATGTGTGATGGTGTGCTCTGACCAGCATGGCTCCCAGGGTCTGATCAAATTTCAAAATAGCACTTCCAACCAACAACCCCCAGGTAAGGTAGTTACTGTACAGTAGGAGAGAGAAGAACCGATTGGAGGGTGATATCACAGGACTCACTTAGCCAAGTGAAAAAACTTTGTTGAGATATTTTGAGGTTTGCTTTTTGGTGTGCATAAAACGTGAAAAAAAACAGGTGGATCAAGTGTAAATACAAATGCTAGAAAACACGAAGAGAAATGATCAGTCTACCTTTCTTAGCTTTCAAAGCAGGTAGTGCTGATGTCCGGAGCCGTTTCTTCCTATAGGCGGACTATGCAGATGCATAGGGCCCCGCAGCAACTAGGGAGCCCCCGAGCTGCAAGTTCAGCCTCAATATATTTAGGGAGAAATAAAATGACATGTCTTTATTTGTAGCCACTAGCAAGTAACCTTCTTTGTTCTAAACATTTTAAAATAAACCTGTTTGAGGAAAACCCTGCATCTGTTGCATTTATTGATGTAGAGCCTCATTGTTAACTTTTTTATTATCATTTTCTGTAGGTTGAAATTGCTTGGGTCAACTTGAGATGTTTAATTAGAATCTGAGAGAGGTTTTTATGAACCTAGCCTGTTTCCCTTCTAAAGTGTAACAGATTGATGCATCATGGCTCATCTTAAAATAAGGGGTCCCGAAATAGCATCTTGCGTAGGGCCCACCGAAGGCTAGAAATGGCCCTGCTGATGTCACCATCATCATCTGTCTCCTTGCACCCATAAACCCTTGTTGCGTTCTGTGGTTGTTTCCAATATTTGGTTCAGGTTGCAGGTTGTTTCCTTTAGGATTTTTTTTAGCAGTGGGGGCAGATACGAACACCTTTGACATATAGGCTAAGCAGTCTGTAGCAAATAACAATAAACCCACTATTAATTACATTATCTTAATGCAGTGTAACTACTTCAGCATGTAAATAATGCACCTAAAATACAAACGTGAGCAATCACTATGATATCGGATCAACAGCCACGTGCAATTTAGCTAGCAGGTGAAGAACACAAACAACGAAAATCACCAGTTAACTTAAATTTGCAAGACCAGGCTTAAATGAACTGACAACATAAGTTATACAACTTAAAGTTCTCAAGGACGTACACACACAATCTCAACTGGCTTATCATCCGGACAGCGTCTCTTTTTCCTTTTTCCCTTTTCCCTTTTTCTGCCGATTGACTTGCGTGCCCAATCGCGGTGTGAAGCGCGTGTCCGCGCTTCACACCGCGATTGGGCACGCAAGTCAATTCTCCGACATGCACTCTAACAATGCAGCCCTATTTCTGATACCGTGGGGGGCAGAAATGCAGGAAACACTGGGTTGCATTTTAACCCCAAACAAACTTCAAGTGGACGAGGATAGAAACTCATATTTTCAGGCGTCTTGCCACCGGAGTTTTCCTGAAGATGCAGTAACAGGTGTAGTGTTATAATAAAGTGCATCAAAACATGTGACCATGCCCCAAATTAACCTGAAAAAACACCTCCACCAAATGATCCTCAGCAGCACTCCGTCCCTCATGATGGACCTCACCAAACATTTAGAGAAGAACAATTTGACCAAACAGGCATCCCTTTGTCATCATCAACATGGGGCCTCTCACCCTCTCTCCCGGACCACTGAGCTGCAGCAGAGAGAAAGTCCGACACTTTATAAATGCTTCCATTCAAATGTCTGTATATATTTTTCCTTTCTCTTCCTAATTTTACTGTATTTTGAGCTATAAGCTATTTTTGATGCATCTGCCTTTAATAATAGAATTTAAGCGTTTCAATATAAATGTAGGTTTTAACTAAACATATCTGAGCATAAGAAAGAAGTCACATTAGTCTAGTTCTGCAGCCTGATTTGTGTAGGAGTAGATTGGTTTACAGACATCAAGCATTGTTGATAAAGAATTTAGTGCAGGCTTATTGATGGAGATGAACCTCATGATTGGTAAAAATTCTCGGGAAGTTTGTCTTGATGTTCGTCTTATGTGTTTTTTCTTGACTTAATATGAGCAAGACAGAAGTACGGCCTTTCTGTTTGACAAATTACCAACTTTCAATTTTTTCTTATGTTATTTCTTTCCCACACTATTCTGAATTTGCCATGTAGCTGAAAAAAGTATTTTATGCTCCATTAGAGATGAGGGAGGAATGTTTTTCCCCAATGTCCTTATAAAGAAATCTCCCTGCTAATGCCTGTACAGTGTTTTCTGAACTCCTTTATTGTGGTTTTATATGGTATTTAGTTATCTGACCACAAGCCTTAGTATTAGTATGAGGGTAAATCACAAGTTATATTATGCTATGATATTATATTGATTCTTTGGACAATGATAGGATATTTGCTAATGTTTGCAAAGTCTGTCATGATACGATTCCCATTTTATTCCATTCAGGGGCCTGCCCATTTTACACAATCAGTTACATTTATGTCCACTCAGAAAAATCTATAAAAACACGATTTAACAATTGTATTATTGAGCTCTTCAAGACATTTAATAAAAAACTAATAAATATAAAAAACGGTAATTTCAAAATAAAGGCTCATCTCAAAGATGGTAATATATTTCAATACAGCAGCATTGTGAATGATGCACTTTATCCTAAATCTGTGTGTCCATGTTTATTAGACTAGACAAGTGTACGTGTGGCGTGAGGGGTAGACCAAGAGACCACAAGTATGACCCAGTGAACACACACACAGAGGTGGGAGAGGAGGAGGAGGAGTAGGAAGATGAGAAAGAGGAAGAGGAGGAGGAGGAGGAGGAGGAGGAGTGAACTAACTAACTCTCTAATCTGCATCTGAGAAGAAGGGAGAGAAAATCAAGTCTGCTGTGTTGTAGAGAGCCAGAGGAGGGGGAGTCGGTAATTACATGGGGAGAGAGAAGGGGAGGGAGAGGGAAAAAAGAGAGAGATGTCAGGGAGTTACAAACAGAGAAAGAGACAGAGACGAACTGGGAAAGGGAGGACGTAACAAGAGAGGAGAAGAAAAGAAAAGAGAAGGAACAGAGAGGACAATAAGAAGCTGAAAGGCCATCCCTTGAAGATTTCTTGCACCACTGGACCACCACTGGACCACCACTGGACCACCACTGGACCACCACTGGACCACCACTGGACGTGTGCAGTTTTACGTAGCTGCAGTTAACAGCATCGGCTTGTTTGTACATTCATGCAAGACATAGTCAGAGGATGGGAGCCCTTCGCCACACTCTTGCTCTCTTCTTCCTCTTCTCATCTACTGTACAAGCCCAGTGGTGGAGTCTCCTCTGGGCGAACCCCCAAACCAGCACCAGCTCTACTCCTACCTCTATTCCTCCCATCATCACTTCTCCATCCATTATCTCCACGGGCCCTTCTGACACCCCAGGGACAACAGACTGGGTAGTAACGGAGGATGGGGTGACAGAGAAAGCTCCGGAGGGTAGCACTCAGACAGAGGCGTCTGTGCTGTCCCCTTCACCAAGCCAAGGAGTAACAATCTTTGGAAACAGCACAGCAGAACCTGGGACGTTACCTCCAGAGGAGAATGCAGGAGGAGGCAGCAAAGCCAGGGCCCAATACAAACCACTGAAACACTGGAAGAGTGGTGAGTGTGACAGGGATGTTAATGAAAAGAGGCATTTTAAAAAACATAATAGCATTATAGACATTCTCTCCCATTGGCAGAATTGTAAATCAGAGTCGGTTGCAATTACTACATATTTATTATTACAGATTAGATAGGTTAGATTTCCATAGTAGTTAAACCAGGAGTTCCAAACCTTTTGGCCTTGTCATGTCACCCCTTATACGGCACATAGTGTATGGCTATGAGTTAAACCAAAAAGTGATGTTCTCTCATGTGAGCTATCCAGTATATCATAAAAAAGAAATAATGAAAGGTTAGAAATGGTTTTCTATCTTGTTCATCATCTCCCAGGTTGGGAACTGACTGGATGAAACCATTCTGTAACAATAAAATCACAAAATCTGTCTAAGCAAAAGCCAATTCGCCAAAAAAGGCTAAAATTAATTTAAATGTCCTTAAACAGCCATTCATTATTTGTTTTGTCCACTTGGTGGCAGCAGAAACATTATGTAGTAGCACCTAATAAAGCTGAAATAGCAAAGTTGTTAGCAAAAAGTTGCGTATACACATTAAGCAGTCAAGGGGCAACCATATCCTTGATTTGGAGTTGTGTCCCCCTTAAAGTAAATTCAGTATTCAATCCCCTTTTACGTTTGTCCGAAATATGTATTTATTTATTTATATCTATGTACTGTTTATGTCCCCTCAGCTGCAAATGCTCCACTTAGTTCACAGGCAGCAAGTCACTTAACTTTGTCTGTCTGCCATTTGGTGCTGAGCAGGTAATGAGCTGCGGGTTTAACAGAGCTTTTAAATGATAAAGAGCTGCCTGTTACTGCTGGAAACAAAGTTGATGAGAGTAAACCAAAAGAGATTAGTCGCCGGTCTTTGAACCAAAACAATTAGCTAAAGTCTAAAGGCTAAAATGCTCTGTAGAGCTGAAGGGAACTGCAGAGTCAGTTGATAAATCTCCGTGGGTTTGTCACTACAAGGGACCCCTTTTTACAATACATATAGTGATTTAATTCATTGTTAATATGAAAAATATCTACTCACAAACTGGAAGTAACTAGGGGTGTGACGAGACACTTACTCCACGAGACGAGACACATCACGAGATTGGGTTCACGAGAACGAGACGAGACGAGATTTTTAAAAAAAATTTGAAGAAATCCTCAATGATGAAATATATGAATGGAAAATAGTTTTTTTATTCAACTGACCTTGGCTTCTTTGTAGAGGTTTGGGACTACAGTGCGAGTTAAATGCGCGCGTGATGGGATGACGTACCTCGTTTCCAGTGTGTGGAGGAGTCGCCGAAATCCAACATTTTCCACCACAGAAAATGGCCTCATATCAGCTGCAATGAAAACGCCTATGTCCCTCGTTATTGCCGTGGCTCTTGCACTTACCGGTGGCAGAGATGCAAAGGCTTTTAGAGTTGTTTGCCCTTTTAATGTTTTCGTCGCGGGTGCGGTAGTTAGTAGAGAGCTGTGGTGGTGCTGTAAGTGTTTTTGCATAGTGCTCGTGTTAGCCGCGGTATACGGCATTTTTTTCTTACAATGTTTACATATTGCGTTCGTCTTGTCTGTCACTCTTTCGCCGTTTATTATTTCCGCAGGAAAACCAAAATGTTGCCACACAAATGATTTAAAAGTGGCAGGGGGATCTTCAATAGTAATTTCACGCTCCATCACGCTGACATAACATCGCCTCACGAGACAACTTTTCACCTCGACGAGAAATCTCATCACGTTTTAATCTCGCGAGATCTCGTAAAACGAGATCTCGTCACACCCTTAGAAGTAACCTATCCCTGGATGGAAGCAATAAGTGATTTTAAATGCCCAAAACATGCAGAGCTACTGTTACTGTTGAATATGTGTCCAGGCAAGTAATTCTGCATGCGTGTGAAGGGATTAAACTCTTTAACACGTGATTTAAGGGAAACCGTGTGAGAAGACAGATCTCGTACTCTCTACCATCCTCTTTTTCAGTGTAATTGAGCCACCATATTTACTAACCTAAGATTGTCTGTCATTGGTCGTTGGTTCAGCAGTTCATGCTGCTGGGTCAGTGGTTCAGTCCCTTATTACAGTAAATCACAACTGATATCTTTCATGTAATCCTATCATGCTTCCAGTGTATCTCACGAATCACAACAGAAGCCCTAGTTGTTATTTCTGTAGCGTGCTGGCATGTGACACAGTTGGACTCTGCATTAAAGCTTTTAGATTCTAAGAAATCTAGAGGGAGTGGGTCAAGCAGCAGGAAACTTTTGTGTCACACAGCAGGGTCAAGGTGGGTTTAAAAGGTTATACGCTAAAGGGGGTTGTTCATATTGGTTTTCTAACTCTATACAAGCTGATCAAGCGTCCATGTGGCCAACATGACGAGGATTAGGTTCAGGAGGAGGGAGTTGGAGTGGAAAAATGTGATGTGAAATGACTGAGAGATCAGATGACCGGCAGATTTTGAAAGTTTGATTTGGTGACTGAAGCCATGAATGCAGTGGACTTAATGACTGTCATGCTGTCTTATTGATACATGCTTAAAGAATAGGCTTAGTCAATGAATGAAGGATTTACAGACTAAGAGTTTGCACCTGTTCACTGGAGTGAATTCATTTAAATAAGAATAAGAAATAAGTGTTAGTACAACGTTTGTGTGTAATATTTTTGTCATTGCAATGTAAATTATGTTTAAGTATCTACTCTTACATCACATGATGTCATTAGAATGGGATTTGTCCACAGACCTTCCTGGCATTGTTACTTATTGGTTTAGGCCTGTGGTTGTGCGTACGTGTGTGAGCATGTGCATGTTTAAACTAGTGGTGAAAAGTGACTTAACATTTATACATATAATGTTTTGAGTTATTGTACTTCGGTGAGTATTTCCATTTTATTAAACTTTTTTTTAAGATTCTTTTTTTTTGACATTTTAGGCTTTTATTTGTGTAGGACAGCTTAGACTTGAAAGGGGAGAGAGAGGGGGGAATGACATGCAGCAAAGGGCCGCAGGTCGGAGTCAAACCCGCGTCAAACCTCTATATATGGGCGTCAAACCTCTATATATGGGCGTCCGCTCTACCAGGTGAGCTAACCAGGCACCCCGTTAAATTCAACTTTAAACTTCTACTCCATACATTTATTGGTACATTTATCTCCACTACAAGTTTGTGACCACTATAGTTACAAGTTACATTGCAGAATAGGAGGTTATAATAATATTATTATTATTATTATTATTATTATTATTATTATTATTATTATTATTATTATATATAATATTATTATAGCCTCTTTGGTTTACCCATTCCACCTGAATACCTTGAACCCTTTTCCCTACAGTTATTGCTCTCTTCCTACTAGGGCAGTGTGGCTGGAAAAACTGATGAGATCAGAGTTTATCAAGTCAAAACAATGAGCTAAAAGTGGCTTAAAGTTTTAGCTTTTTAGTAAAACACTGTAGATTTGTTCTTTTTTTATTTTATTTTTTTTTATCACAAAATGAAGTACGTTTTATTGATTAGGTTTGATAATGAGGTAAAACATCACAAGCATATTTCCCCAAAACTGTGCTGAGAGATTTCCAGTCTCTCTGCCCTTTCTCACAAACACATGTATTTGACCCATGGTCCGTCTGTATCTTAAAAATGGCTGCCGTCCTCATGACTGGTAATCACCACCTGGTCGCGGCTGCCAAGTCAGCGTCACACCAGATTCCAACAGTGATATCGGCCATTATGTTCAACTGTGTGTCTCACAGTGTGGAAATGAAAACTCCAACTTCTGCAGTCAGTATCCACTGAACAGCACGTTGGTTGTAGCATGAGCTCTCTCAGAGCAGTCTGTTCCTTTCCGTCATTACAGGGCACTAATGACTTTACATCTGGACTGGAGGTGTGACAGCTTTGGCGTGTTTGTGTGTGTGTTTCACTTGTGGTGGTGTGAGTAGTGCACAGAAGCAAACCCTCAAACACACACATTCCTTAAACCCTCTAATCAGGTGTGTTTCCAGTTGGTCAGGCTGATGAATTAGGGTTAGAGACTCCCAAATGTTTGGGTTTGGGTGTGTTCATGTGGGTGCAATGTGGGTGAGATGTGTGTTTGATGTGTGCGCAATGTATGCAAATGCATTTCTATCTGTGTGTGTGTGTGTGTGTGTGTGTGTGTGTGTGTGTGTGTATGTGTGTTCTCGTTTAACTACATTTGTGGGGTCCAAAAACCGGGAATATACTATACTTGTGGGGTCCGGACAGCTTTGTGGGGCCAAAATGCTGGACCTCACAACTTTAAAGGGCTATTTGAGGGTTAAGACTTGGTTTTAGGGTTAGGGTTAGAATTAGGTTATGGTAAGGGTGAGGGTAAGGGTTAAGGTTAGGCATTTAGTTGTGATGGTGATGGTGAAGGTTAAGATAAGGGGCTAGGGAATGCATTATGTCAATGACCGGTCCCCACAAAGATAGTGAAACGCACTATGTGTGTGTGTGTGTGTGTGTGTGTGTGTGTGTGTGTGTGTGTGTGTGTGTGTGTGTGTGTGTGTGTGTGTGTGTGTGTGTGTGTGTGTGTGTGTGTGTGTGTGTGTGTGCGTGTGCGTGTGTGCCAGAGATATAGGTAGCAGGGGTGATCCTGGCTGGAATGCTGAAGTGAGAGTTAGTCGCCACGGGAGATGGACTCTTTAGTGGGGGGAATCAAGGGAATGTGAAGCCATCTCTTCAAATTCACACTAAATACTCTAATTGCCAGTCTTTGTGTGTGCATTTCTGTTTCGGAGGATTATGTCGATGCGAGGCAGAGCAGTGAGGCGTAGGCAGTGAGTCTGGATCAAATCAAGTAAAATTAAAGCCATGTCAAGATGATTCTGGTATCTCTCCTCTTTACTCTAAGTAGTACAGTACAGTGCCCATTCAAAATGTGCCTGTTTGGAACAGGCCGATTGCTTGGCCTGTGGTATTGCTGTGTGTTGCTTTCTCCAGAACCATTGTACCCCAAAATGACTTACAGAAGGACCCCACACCACTTAATATGGAACTCAAGTGCATAGCCTACTACTGACTAACTAACTTCTACATCAGCGGAAGACATTGTACTCATACATTTACCTGACAGAGAACGTGGCAGATTCATAATTTAATCACAAAATATTACAATTAAAATGTGGAATAATCAGACAGTAGCCTTATGAAGTAATGAGAGCTAATCAGCACATATCTGCGTTAATCAACCACCAGAAACGGACCGAGTACATTTAGCCGTGCTCCGGACTGTGTGTGTGTGTGTGTGTGTGTGTGTGTGTGTGTGTGTGTGTGTGTGTGTGTGTGTGTGTGTGTGTGTGTGTGTGTGTGTGTGTGTGTATGTGCGTGTGTGCACACACAGAGAGAGAGAGAGAGAGAGAGAGAAGGGGGGTGGAAGGCAATGCAAATAAAGAGTGTTTTTGTTCAACTACATTTTAGTGTTGTCTTTTTCGTCAACAATATTGCATGTTGATATCGCCACAGTCATGACAGCGGTCCTGTCTCATCTTGTCATTATCATTGTTAACTGAGTTAACACTTCATGTTCATTTCCATACAGGTTTAGAGGCTTGACAGTTAACGTTGAAGTATGGATTTGATTTGTGGGGGTATTTTGCCGACAGTAATGTTATTAGTGTTATAAGATAGCAGTAGGCCTACACTTAATTAAGCGGACCCAGGGTGAGTTTGATGATGAGACAGTTTTTAATATCCAATACCCAATGCTGTCCAAATCAATGCTCCAAAATCCAAACCATTACTGCCTTATATTCCAGTATATTTTAATACTTTGAATTGTCACTTGTATTTCCTTCACATAAATAAAGGTATTTCCAACATAAATTGGTGCATTAAAAAAATTATCAGAATGCAGAAAATGAAGTGTTTGACGCTGAAAATGAAAAAAGGCCCATTCTGAGCCAGGATTTTTTTTTTTGGTATAATATATATTTATAATTAGACTACAGCCATGGGTGGAGATCTCAACCCCCAGTGTTGAACCCAAAGTCTCAGACGTAGAGTTGACTTATAAGTGGATGTTTCAGTCAATAAAAACAAGTTTACCCATGTTACCTTCTTTGTTTCTATGTACACACATTTCCATTGTTTCTGTCTCTGTCAGAGCGAGGCTCAGGAAGTCATCTGGACCTGACAGAGTTAATTGGCGTTCCCCTCCCTCCCTCCGTCTCCTTCACTCCTGGCTATCAGGGCTTTCCAGCCTACAAATTTGATCCCGAAGCCAACATCGGCCGGCTCACCAAGACCTTCGTGCCAGGGACCTTCTACAGGGACTTTGCCATCATTGTCACGGTAGTGCTAGAGAATTTATCACTTCGACCTTTTAAACACTATTCATACTATCAAAGGGGCCAATGCAGTGGTCAAGATACACTATCAGATTTTATCTTAGTCCACTATAAAGTATTGTATAATAAAATACATACATTACATGGCTTTTATTCTATGCCAGAGAACTATCTTTATGGTCAGCTTAAAGGAATACACCACCGTTTGTTAAAATAGGGTTATTCAACGTCTCCTCTATATTTAGATAGGTGGGCAAACAAATTTTTGTCTCAGTGCATGCATTATCTTAGTTCAGCGCCGCCGCTGCTAACTTAGCTTAGCGTAATGAATGGAATCCTTTGTTGCCGTTAGCATGTCGTGAGTAAAAGTGACCCCAACAACAACAAAAACAAAACCTAATTACCTCGCCTGGCCTGTGTATTCACAACAAGTAAAAATAGCAATGCAGATTAAGACTAGATGATTTCCTAGGCAGATATTGACTTGGGACTATATTGGGTGGAAGTAGGCTACAGCCAAAGCACTGCTACTCGGGCACAGAGATATCGGCAGCCCGCGGGGCTCTGCGGCCGGCGCAGAAACAGTGACTTTGCGCCGGCCGCAATGCGTTTGACCACCTGTATAAACATAGAGGAGACGGTGAATAACCATATTTCAACAAACGGTGGCGTATTCCTTTAAAGCTATGTTGCCACCTTGTGGAATTTTTAAGATAAAGCAATCCTTCATGGCCAGGTGCTATATTTTCAAAAACGAATATTAATGCTTTAGATCTGTAAAGGTTTTCTATGATACTCATTCCATTTGTACTGGAACTTCTGTATATTACTGTAGGCCTATGTATATGTCTTATGGTATGACTGTAATATTCATATAATCAAAGCAGGATGCCAAAGCAATAATCTTTAGTGACCCTGTCTTTTGCCCTGACTCCAGGTGCGTCCAGCCACTCAGAGAGGAGGCGTGCTCTTTGCCATCACAGATACCCATCAGAAGGTGGTGGAGCTGGGTTTGGCCCTTACTCCGGTGCGTGGGGGCCTCCAAAGCATCTTACTATACTACACTGACAGAGAGCAATCTTCCCACAGCCACAAAGCTGCTTCTTTTAGTGTCCCAGACATGACCGACCAGTGGACACGATTCACGGTGAGCACTGCATGCTGTATATATTACATGGCAAATTATTGGATAAGAGATAAATATTCAGCTGATGACATTAGACATTAATGCTCCAACTCAGCTACAAATCAGTAAAATGTGCAATGAATGTATTCTTTGCATTTTATTATTTTACTTACAGTTGGATAGGGATTGGTTTTGAACCTTTGAGTGTCTATGGAATTATATCGGTTGCATAGACTGACATTAGGAGAGAGAAAAGTGAAAGGAAAATGTATCTCAAAGAAGAAACATGCATTTGTTGTTAATGAATGTACACAAATAAGGCCATCAAATCTATTTACATTCTTGAATCTTCCCCAATCGGTTTAAACAAAATTTAAATTTGAATTTTAGTGAAAACAATGGCAAATCTCCATGACAAAACATTACATAATAGTCTATTTTATCTGTCTATCAGGTGGTGGTGGAGCATGACGAGGTGCGTCTCTACATGGACTGTGGAGATGGTGAGAGGGCTACTTTGCATCGGAGATCAGAAAGACTAAACTTCTCGCGCAATTCCGGCATTTTTGTAGCTAATGCAGGAAACACTGGGCTTGACAAGTTTGTGGTAAGTGAAGAAATCCTCTAAATGTAAGTGTCTCTGTGGATGTCTTTTAAAGGACAAGTAGGGTTTTCTGCAAAAACAAAATGCAAAAAGAAGGAGAAAGATTGAGACTGACTGTGTCAATATCAGTGTGCTGTTTTTCTGTGCAGTCGGCCTCAGGATTACATTTGTTTTGTTTCAATGTGTGTGCTTGTGTGTTCTGGCCTCTCATTACCATGTAAAAGAGCTGAAATGTCATCTGCCCTCCATCCCTCTCCTCTGGAAAATTCACGGCATTGAGCCTACTGAAATAATTTATGTTTGGATGACAAAAACAACCTTGTTTCTTCCCTGTTTCCAAAAACAGGCTATTCAGGCCTTTCAACCATTAAAATGACAACTAAACTCTAGCAAAAAGCTGCTTGTGAATCTTGGCACTTTTGTAAATGATGTGGTATTAGGAATTGAAATTTCAGACAGGTACCGTACGTGTACAAAAGTAAATAATAAATCAAAAATGTCTAATCACCCAAATAGCATTCGGCATTCGGTCATGGACATTACTTTTTTCTTTTCAGTAAGCAGTCAAACAGCCTCTATTTTGATGTGACAATCATGTAATCAAAAACCAACTCAGTGAAATCATTGGCCAAGAACATGGCTTTCGTGAAAACAAAGGCATTACATACTGTATCTTCCTCTTCTTTTGCTTTGTTTTCACTTTTCCTTTGCTCTTACATGAATAAAACAGTGGCAAGGTTAACATAGTGTAAATAAATAAATGATAGACAATCATTTAAGTGCGGCAGCCAAAAGCTGGACTAATGAGCAGACTATAGATGTCATTATAATAATGATGATGATCTACAATGCCTCACTTGTCGATGTAGATGTCAAATGAAGCATGGTTCTGCCACTAATGTACTATTTTCAGCTCATGTTTACTGAGAAACTCATTATCTCACATCATTTAGGAAAATACATCTTGAAAGAACAACCACCTACAAAGTAATTACCACCAATGAGGCCTCTAACCCATGCACATGCTTACTGAGCATTGCCAGGCCAGAGTGTGAAAAGTAAAATTGTATGCCTTTTTCAAGGCTACAGTATAATCCATATCCAACACAGTCTGCATCAGGAGGCAGCCAGGTCTAAACAGGGTCAAAATGTCATGACCACCTCTAGTACTACTTCCTGAGCTGGCTGTGTTACAGATTTTACTGGATAGAACTATTAAGATCAGAGAGAGAGAGAGGAAGTAAGAAGGGAGGAAAGAATAGTGGAATATAGTGGGAGTGAGTCGATGGCAGAGGAGGAAGTCAGAGACATCAACAAGGATTGGTTGTGGTCAGATCAAGGGCTTTACTCAGGCCTTTGAATCTGCTGCCATGTCAACTATGACGGTGTAGTTTAACACCCAAGTTTAAACTTCCGTCCCAGTCAATAGGAATGACAGCATACTGTGTATTCTTAAAGAGTCAGCAACTACAACTCTCTTCAAACTGAGATTAGGGCTGCAACTAATGATTTTTTTTATTATTGTCGATTAATCTGTTGATTATTTGGTTGTTGTTTGGTCCATTGTAAGTGTCAGAAAATGGTGACAAATCGATCAGTGTTTCCCAAAGCCCATGACGTCCTCAAATCTTGTCTTTTGTCCACAACTCAAAGATATTCAGTTTACTGTCATAGTGGAGTAAAGAAATAAAGAAACAGAAGAAGAAAAATTTACTTTTAAGAAGCTGGAATCAGAGATTTTAACTGCTTTCTTAAAAGATTACTCAGAGTGATTATCACAATAGCTGGCGATTCATTTATTAGCTGACAACTAATTATTAATTAATATGGGCAGCTCTAACTGACATTATTACTGGAATCGCTGTCAGTCCATTTTCAACTCATCGGCACTCACAAAAGAAAAATACTAGCTGCTAGTCCCTTGTTGCCATGGTGAGTGGACACAGCCATTCCCCCTTTTATTATTTATTATTCTGCTTTGTTGAGTGTTCCTGACTTTCTGAACGGGTTATCTGAAGCATGACGACAGAATACGTGCATGCTCAGCATCAGTCATATCCAGTCAGAAATATCTGGGTCACATTGTGTGTGTGTGTGTGTGTGTGTGTGTGTGTGTGTGTGTGTGTGTCCCTGGTTTGTTGTCTTGTGTTTCAAAGAAGAGCTGTCATGGCCATGGGGCCCTTTTTAATCAGCATGTATTTCTGTGAGTGTTGTGAATTGCCATCTCTCTCCATGTTCCCATAGAACTATATAAACCTGCACGATTACCACCACGCTGTGAGTGTTGTGCATGTGTCTGTGTGTGCATGTGTGTGTGCGTCTTTGGAAATCCCGTCTCTATGGTGACATCAGCAAGTGGACCGTACTTCATTGTGTGTGTGTGTGGTGCTTCTCTGTTTATAGAGAGGGAGTGAAAGAGGCTACAACACTACCAACTACTAATAAAACAATCCAAGTTGAAGTTTAAAGCCTCAGGTTGGCAAGAAAGGCTTGGCAGGGGGCCCATTCCCCAGTTTGAGGACCACTGCTTTAGAGATATGTTCTGTATGTGACTGTTTCTTTCTTTTTAAACTTTCTTAGACAATAGTATTGCTTCGAAATGCTACTGTATTTAAGCAGAATCTAGAGAATTTAGTTAGTTAGTTATGATGACGAGGCCTTTAAATGAAACATCCACCCCAAAACATTTTCTTTTCAAAATGTTGGCTTATTTAAGTGTGTAACTGACCAGTGAACTAGGAGAACATTTCAGAAACTCCTGAACATGAATTTCCGGTTTGATTATAATGCAGTCTTATTCAGAGTAATCCATTACTAAAGATAAAAGCGTACTAATTTATTCCTGACAGCAGCAACAGGATGACTTTTATTTTGACTGCAAAACCTTCTTGTTTTGCATTCTGGGAAATGTAGGAAATGACTACCTAAGTGGCTGTAGACAAGGCAGTTCTGAACATCACAGTTTGAAGATATTTGATAACAGGGTAAGGGTATTGGAGAAAACACATTTTCTTAAATCTCTTTGTAGTTTTTTGTAGTAATTTGTGATCATCAGTCAAGTTGTGTTTTATGTTGTATTATAAGTCCTGGTTGTTATACTGAGTGTGTTTGTATGCGCACTACTATCCCGAATATGATCAAGGTTATGGAGTATCCTCCTGGTTATGTGTATGTGCATGTACACGCCATATCCTGGTTTAACAATGCTAAATATGATGGACCAGGGTAAGATGCCAAACTTGAATGCTAATGTGCACGTTCTCATTGTCTTGCAGAAACGATCGCATTGATCGTTGTACAAACAAAAGCTTACTTCTGTCAATCATCGCACCTCACACCGGTCTCACTCACTAGGATCGATTTTTAGATCGTATTACTCGTCTTCAAGACTTTAAATGGTTTGGCCCCTTTGTATCTGGCTGAACTTTTACATCACTATTCACCAGTCAGAACATTGAGGTTAACCAACCACTTGCTTTTGGATGTACCAAAAGCTAAGCTAAAAAGTAGAGGGGATTGAGCTTTTGCGGTGGGGGCTCCCATCCTCTGGAATAGCCTTCCAATGAATATTCGAGAGGCACAGACTTTATACTTTTAAGCCCCTGCTAAAGACACACCTTTTCACTCTGGCCTTTGGTCCTAGCTGAGTCTGGGCGTCAAATGTCCTTTAATGTGTTTTGTTGTTTCATGTTATTTGTAACAATGTATTACACATGCTAATTTTTTTATTTGATATCTTACCTTTTTCAGCACATTAGTCAACCACAGTTGTTTTAATGTGCTATATAAATAAATTTGACATTGACATTGACATGTGACATGTCTATATGCACACACATAACTCATTTACTGTGAATACCAAGATTAATAATACATTTTATTTAAAGGCGCCTTTCTCGGCACTCAAGGAGAAGAAATAAGACGATAGTCACAGTGAATGCATTAACTTGGGGTGCTTTAGCCCAACTTTATTACAATATAACTGATTATTTTACCTGTGTAACCCAGGTGTTTAGATGATTTAAAGAATGTTTCCTACTCTCTCTCTCTCTCTCTCTCTCTCTCTCTCTCTCTCTCTCTCTCTCTCTCTCTCTCTCTCTCTCTCTCCAGGGATCCATTCAGCAGTTGGTGATTAAAGATGATCCCAGAGCAGCTGAGGAGCAGTGTGAAGACGATGATCCTTATGTGAGAAACACACATAAACACAGATTGTTGACACAAAGGAACTCACAATTTAGAACTATTTAAAAAAAAACAGGAGTTTGTTTTATTAATTATTACATAATAGTTTACAATTCTGTACAAATATCATACACATGAATCAATAGTACCCCGTAGCGGACAAAGGACTTTACTAAACCAAAATACCTAGTTACCATGGGTTGGTCCTCTTACCTAACTGATGATCAAATCAGTCAATTATATAATTAATATAATTCCTAAGGGATTTTTCATTAAACGTAACACCTCAGCAAGCAACTGAATTCTCGGGAGAGAAAATTTTAAATTGAAGGTTTTCAGTTGAATATCCTTTCCTTCTCTCATTTCTTTCCTCTATTACTTTCTTTTATTTGTTCTATTGTTTGTAACAATGTATAACTGTCAAAACCAGATACACTGCATCATCATTGGTCTCTATAACCTTGTTTTCCCAAACAAACACGTCTTGTTTGATAAAGGCCTCGGGATACACCAGTGGAGATGATGCTTTGGATGACAGAGAGACAGAGGAGGAAATGATGAAGAACACACACGATAAAAAACATGACACAGCACAGGTACGTTGGCTGGATGAAGTGCTGGGAGCAAGTACCTGAAAAGATATCTGTTGAAAGGTGCTTACATGTGGTGTCATGTTTTGTTCGGCTGCATTATTACATCAAATAGAAAAATACTAGATGTCTTTGGCATAAATGTCATGCCTTTTGGAAGTTTGGATGACAAGGTCTGAAAAAAACAAAGTTTACTAAGAGGCACCCAAAGTCAGCAGGAAAGGCTCTAAATGCGTGTGTGTGAGTGTGTGTGTGTGTGTGTGTGTGTGTGTGTGTGCGCGTGCGTGTGTCAGCTAGTTGTGTCCTCTGCTGTGTATGATGCACACCCCCTTTCTTATCATCAGAACCCTAAAACAGCACTCCTCCGTGTGTGTGTGTGTGTGTGTGTGTGTGTGTGTGTGTGTGTGTGTGTGTGTGTGTGTGTGTTTCTTCTCTGTCCCGGTACCAACTTTCACTCTCCCACAACCAGGAAGTCAGTCTGACCCTAAACATCCCATATTCAACATTGACTTTGAAGCTTCAAAGGAAACTGTCCTTCAAAAGCTGAAAACTGTTAGATATTCAAGTCCTGGTTGATGCTTTCTTGTCTGGTCTGGAGACCTTCATCAGCAACAGTGCCCACAAATAGGACAAATCCTGTTATATCAACAGTTGCACTTGTACAGTATGGGCTCCTTTACTATGTGGTGAAACTATTTTGCACACTGCAAGTTACTCAAGTTGTTTCTTTTTGAAGGATTCTTTAACCATGTGTCCATCTCTGATTGTATCTCACTTTCGCTATTGGTATCCCCCTCCATTTTGTTTGCTACGCTAAGTCAATGACAACATACCTTAAAAGTTGGTAAGCAAATTCCCATTCAACTTGCAATGGATGTAATGATTTTTCATCATCTAAATTTTCTTTCAGAACTAAGGTTAGGCTAAAATTGAGCCGGGATACAGTATTTTCTAAGCAAAATCATGCTTCTCACAGGAAGAATCATTTTAATTAGGGTGACCTAATTGACCTGCTCATCTTCTTGATTTCTCTGAGGAGGAGGAGGACAGTGTTCCAGTCAGAGCTCCGCCCACTGAGGTGCCAGAGGTGGAGCTTGAGGAGTACTCCGGTCACCAGACCCCAACTGAGGCCAGTGAAGAGAGGCTGATGAGAGGTCAGAGTTAACCTCAATGTACAGTATTCATTTGTTCTGTGTCTTTAGCAGCTCATCGATCTGGTCTACTTCTGTGGTTAAAGTGCCTTGTAACTATGTATAGTATGTATAGGAAACACACTGTACTGTACTTACAGTTTCTTGGCAATTAGGATTTTGTATTTCATGATCAACATCAATGTAAAGAATAATTTCTACGGAAGATCCGCTGATGTTTTCATTAGCCGCCTCAACAGGGGCAGTGGTGGCCTAAAGTTTAGAAAAGCAGGCTTTTGATACCCAAACTAGCATGATAAACGTGGGTTGGAGAAATGAAAGAGTGGCGCTAGTTCTTCTTTGCCTTTTCTCAGGAAGGCACATTACAGCTCCACAAATGCTTCTAAAAGATCATTGTACTGGGCACCCAGATAGCTCAGTTGGTAGAGCGGGCGCTCATATATAGAGGCTTATGCCCCGACGCAGCTGTCCCGGGTTCGACTCTGACCTGCGGCCCTTTGCTGCATGTCATTTCCCCTCTCTCTCCCCTTTCATGTCTTCAGCTGTCCTATCACAATAACAGCCTAAAATGGCAAAAAAGAAAAAGACCATTGTACTATGGTTCCATGTGTGAGTGATGCCATACCTTGAAAAGAGAGCATACTTGTTTAGTGAATTTACTGCGCACTAGTTAAACAAAAAGCAGGTTCCTATAGATGTAATTAAATTCTGATAGGACCAGATTAGGCAATTTGTTAAAGCAGCAACAGATGCAGCAAAAAAAGCATGTAGATAAATAGATTGATAATACATGGTAATGAATATAATGTAGACAACAACAGCAAATAGGTAGCATTATACAGTATAATATTTTTTAGTATGGCTCTTTGATTGTCACAAAACTGTTACAGTACAAATGTCTGTGTCATGCTCGACAAGTGGCAAGATACAGTTATGGGCGGTGTTATCCCATAAGAATCTGATTGGTCAAACTGGTTGATGATGTCATATGCTGTGTACAGGGCGGACAGAGGAGCCAGGGGAGAGATCAGGAGATGTAAGTTCAGACGGGGACGTTCTCGCCTTTCTTTCTCTTTCTTATTTTGCTGTCAAACATTATGACATATTTTAAATATTCTGCACAACAGAATCTTTTTTATTACAGTGTGTGTTTTTTACACACCCAATTATTTTGTATTTTTTATTTCCAGGGTCATGTCAGGCATGGGTTAAAAGGAGAGCGTGGAGATCCTGGACCCAGAGGTCCACCTGGCCCACCTGGTCACCCAGGCCCCACCCCTCAGTGGAAAGCTCAGCCTGGACCAAGAGGCACACAAGGACCACCAGGAATCCCTGGATCCCCAGGACTGCCAGGGAAAGATGGACAAGCGGTGTGTACGCAAACAAGATAGAGAGCGTGTGTGTGTTGCCACTGTTTTATAGACCTAAGTTCATAAGATTTAGTACTGATCCTAAATCCTTCTCTGTCTTCACAGGGAATCAAGGGGGATAAAGGAGATCCAGTAAGTTAGTTATGTCTTCTTCTGTCTTCTTTGCTGTGCTTTATATCACATGTAATACCTCATCTGTGTTTTTACATCCAGGGTCAGAGAGGATCTCAGGGATTTTCAGGTTTGGATGGGGAAGCTGGAGGTAAAGGAGAGAAGGTATGACCAAAGCACACACGTTGCAATCAATAACTTATTACGACTCATAATTCAAAATCCCTTTTATTGTATGTCACCAAATGTACTGTAAAAGACAGATCTTTTCATCCTATCCTCTTTCCTCTTTCCTTCCCTCTCTACAGGGAGACCCAGGAGTTGGTGCACCAGGCCCTCCCGGCCTCCCTGGGCCTCCTGGACCCCCCAGATCACGCAGTGTACCGGTGAGTATCACGGTTTATGGTTTTACTCTGTGTCTTTTTGCTCTACACACAACATGTACTTGTGGTATTATTCTGCATTTCTTTGTGATGAAATAAGAATGTAGTAAATGTAGATGAGGGTCAAGCCTAGTTGGCAACCTGAGTATGTACAGTATGTGTTCAACTGTGTGTTTATCTTTGTGACAGTATGGAGCAGATGCCCTGGGTTCTGGGTTTGAAGACCTGGACAGCGACACTGAACTCATCAGGGTAAGAAAAAGGCAGCAGAGAGAGATAGACACGATGGTCTCATAGTTTAATCTGCACAGTGGAAATAATAGGAATTCTCTTTTCAACAGGGTCTTCCTGGTCCACCAGGGCCTCCAGGGCCTCCAGGGCCCCCAGGACGTCCTGATGCTGGTGGTACCGGAAACCTGTCATCATCTGACACATCTGAAGGCTTCTCTCCAGGGCTTGCTGGACCACCCGGTACCCCTGGCAGAGACGGGCTCCCAGGCAGACCTGGAATACCAGTAAGTTACCGGGATAAAAGACATACAGTATTCAACTTTCAGTTAAATTTAGTTATGAATGAAAGTACGGAAGGCCTGAGAGGCAATTTTTCTTTTTTCATCATGATTGCGAAATAGGTGGGAAAAAAAGTTTTGGCAGGTGAATTATAATTTATAATATAATCTTTTTTTGTTCACAAAAGAGGCCACAAGAGGCTGAAGTGCACCACTACCCCATGTTCCAGCATTGATTACTCAAAGCTATAGTGCGTAGTTTCTGTCTCCCCCATGAGGAATTCTAAGTAATGACAACAACACTGTCGGCGTGTCCACATGATACAAGCCTTCCGTGATCCCGCACCCCCACCCCTCTTCCACACAGTTGCTAGTAGCCAAGGAGGACACGGAGCATTACAAAAAAACATGATGGACTCTTCAGAAGAGGTCATTATCTTCACTCGAGTTTCTGCGCGGGAAAGTCACCAGACGACACAATCTTCTGAACATAGCCACACTGAGAAATCCAGAGAGAGTTGTGTGGAGCTGATAGTCTTCATTAGCTTTGTATCAACTCTATTTGGCAATGGCTTGAATGTAACGGACGTTCATTAATATTAAAATGTTACGCATTAAAGCTTTAAATACATTTCTAGCCAGAATAAAGACATGACAGTAATGTTACATAACTTGCTAACACACAATATATGTATAGCCTACCTTATGTTTAGAGTGGCACCCCTCACCCTCTTTTGGCCGAAAGGAGTATTACAACAACAAACACTTGAAAAAAAAATATTCTGGCTTTCAAAGAAGAAAAAAATAATTAAGTAATTTAGAAATATGTATTAGGGGTAATAAACACAGGAGAGAAAACAATTTAGATCAGACTCAGAAAATTGATCATCAGAGTTTTTTCTCACTCACTTGCCTCTCAGGGCTTCTGCACATAAGACCTTGTAACAGTCCAGAAGTATTATTATATGAATTAATAATTCATGTAGAGACATGCAGAGGCTACTTATAGGACCTACAGACACACATTTGATTAGTCAGAGTTTAAGTACACTGTTTTAAAAACAGGTTATGTTTGAAATGCTGTTGCAAAAAAATTATCCATCTTAACAAAAATAATGTTGGATGGCAGACACTGAATACTGAATACTAATCAAACATATGGCAATGGTCAAATTAAATATATGTATATATTGTGAGCAGTATTGACTATATATATGTCTTCATTCTGCAAATCTGCATTTGCTTTCAAAAGGCCTGTGAACTCTTTGATTTGGCATAAAATGAAAATTGTGAGGCTAAAACTTAAAGTGACAGCATCAGTTGTCAAGTTTCACTTTTCACACTGTTTGAGTTCCATTTTGCATTAAAACGTTTGAATACTTCAAAATGTTTATATGTTGTAGCATGCTTTTTAAGATTTGCTTCCTTATCAATTACATTATTATTATGCAAATACTGTCTTTACCTTCATGTTTTACTAGCTGTGTTGCTGTTTTGTCATTGTATACTGTCTGTCTTTCTTGTTCTCTACTTTCCCTTCTATTTCCAATCCAAATTCACCTTCAGTTTGTGTTTTTGTGTCTTTATTCATATTGTGGTGATCAATATTTGTGCGTGTCATGACCAATGACCATTCTGTCTTTTATCCTCCCTCTACCTCTGGCACCATCACCACTCTGTAATGATTCTCACCCTCCATTTCTCCTCCTCTATCCTTCTCTTCTCCACCTTTTGCTCCACTCCTGCCACCTCGTCCTCCTCTCCACTCTGTTTCAGATGTTTGAGGATTGGTTTAGTGGTTCTGGGCCTGATGGTTCAGGCTTAAGCTCAGAGTTGTCCTCTGACCTCGGCTCTGGTTTCAGTTCTGGGTTCAGTTCTGAATCCAGCTTTGCCTCTGGTTCTGGGCTTGACTTTGGGTCCGCTTGGGGTTCAGGAGAGGTATATCTTCCTGGTTTGCTTGGTTTAACCAGCAAACAATAAAAGGCAGAATTACAGTCAAAAGCCTGAGAATTGATGAAGCAAAACTCATCTTCAATATAAAACAACATTACAGATGTACAAATGTTAATTTGAGACAATTATAGTGCTTTATTTATATTACTGTAATTGTGCTTTTTTTTTTTTTAAAAACAGTGACAGCAGTGATAAAGGTAAAGCTCACTGCCCCAATACTCAGGCTAATGACGTATATTATCTCCAACCATGTTGTTCTGGCAGCTAGCTAAACTGATTTTGTTTTTACCCATAGCTGGCTTGAAGTGGTGTGTGTGTGTGTGTGTGTGTGTGTGTGTGTGTGTGTGTGTGTGTGTGTGTGTGTGTGTGTGTGTGTGTGTGTGTGTGTGTGCGTGCGTGCTTGTGTGTGCTTACATGCTGTATTACCTGCTTGGAACTTTGACAAATAGCTTTGGTTCATTTACTTTCAGTTTAAATGTTGTCATCATTACCAAATTAAACATTACAGCATGAAGTTTCACTTTCCATGGTGAATGAACTGGAAGAAAATGAACTCAAACTTGCTGTATAACCTCAGTTTGAGCTGCCATTTTGCGTTTAATACAACATGGTAAAGGAGCAAATCTGCCTTTTCACTGATCTGTTTTATGTTCTCGTGTTGTATATTGCCGTATATTGGCTATTCTCAGTCAATGCAAATACCAAGGCATACTGATTTGCACTCTAAAACTGAGCTAATACATTTATTACTCAAAATGTATTCATAACTGATACCTAAGTGCTGGATGAAGCTAAAAACATCATGACAATTTTGTTTGAGTCTCACCCATACTGAAACAAATAATGTAATGTTAGTCCTGACAGTGGCTCTAGAGCAAAGCACATAAAACACTTAATTCTCATAAATGTGCTTATCAAATGTTATCATACCCTGCCTGTTGGCCCTAATTTAACATATCAGTGTTAAAAATGGAAATGGGTTCATGATCTGGGCTGTGTAAATGTGCCAAGTACATTTTGTGTTATGTTTTCAATTTTATTACCACAGACAATTTCTTAACAATCCAGCTGTTAGTTTACAAAGTCCCTGGCCAGTAGTTTGGTATAAGTATAGACTTTAAGTAGTATAGGCAATAAGTCAGTGTGCCTTGGAATTTGGTACTGAAAAAGTCCTCTGGTACACTATGTTGTCAGTACAGAAACATTGCTGTAACTTTGGTCTGATGCTGCTTAGTTAAAGGAATACATTTAATTTTTAACAACTTAAACTTTCCTGTTAAGTGATGAGAGAACAGACGACATCATCCTTGCTTCTAAGGTTGCTGACTCCACTGCTTCATGCTACATCTGAGCTGAATAACAGTAACCAACTCAAGCAGAAGGAGCTGAATGGGAGATAAATGTAACTTGTATTTGTTAAATAAAATGAATACATGATGCAACAGTAGAGTTGGTCTTAATTGACTATGAGGCTAGTAAGTCAACATTTACACAACACTGTCTAAACCAAAGTGGGTACTGAAGTTGAAATCAATTTTGTAGCTGACTCAGTGTGGCAAGGATGATCTTATCACTTATGGAAATTGACCCAGTATTCCTTTAAACTGACAGGCTGTCACCTTTGGATTTGGCGTTGGTCCCTGTTGGAATGGCTAAAGGGTCAACAAACAGCTTAGCATTAAATTGCCCCTTTATATTTATATATATATTTTTATATTAGCATATTTCCTGTGACCTAGCACTGTTTTATTTGTCTACCTCTACTCATGTCGGTCTGTGTTTGCATGACCAGGGGCCTGCAGGAAAAGATGGCGCTCCAGGTCTCCCAGGAGCTGTCGGAGAGAAGGTATGATCCTCAAGATGGATTGCGTCCTGGCCTAGAAACTCAGTGTGCTATATCAAAGTCACCATCCCCTTTTTTCTTGGTGTGGTTCTGTGTCAGTGCATAGGGCATGTTGATATCCACAGGAAAGAAAGATACATTATTTTTACTGTACCACATTTAGGCACCACTGGACTAAGCCAAATGACCATGGTTTTGAGATCATATAATGACGAGGAAAAAGTCAGGGATACAATGTTGATTACAAGCAGTTTTCTGATAGTCCAAATATTCTACACACACATCTAATCTTGCTTGATGTCCATGTTCAATGATGTATAGACTGCCTCTATTTATATTGATCTTAATGCTAAATTAAAGCAGAAGTGCTCCACAATTAATACTTTCTTTCTTTCTTTCTTTCTTTCTTTCTTTCTTTCTTTCTTCTTTACGTCCGTAGGGTAACCAAGGGTTATCTGGGCCACCTGGACCTAAGGTAATATACTACATAACAATAAACACATTTTTGGTTGTTAGTTCGGAATGTGGAACGATGTGACAGTTATCGAGGCATAGTATCGCTTTTTCTTTTAAAGCCAACCCCTTTTCTTCCCCCCGATAACCCTCGCCCTCTAAGCCCTCTTCAGCCGTACAGCCGTTACAGATACTGTCAGCGGGGCGGATGGTTAAGCCTATATTAAAGGAGTTGTTTCAGATACTTCCCTATGGTTAATACCGTAGGTATTGAAACATCATAGGTTCAAATACTATAAATATTGTAAATATAAACTATTAATAGGTTCAAATGAATTAATTGAAATACTTCCCTATGGTTTAGATTATTTTAGAGAGACACACACACCCCCGCATTCACGGGTTCTCGCTACGGTGGAAACCCGATGACGAGACAAGAGGCTTTTGATTGACAACCTAGATGTCCCCCGTATGTGAAATACACAACACACAGAAGATCTTTACAACCAAACAATTACAATTGATTACTCACACTCGGACAGCAACTTCTGCCTTGGTCACAGAAGCTTACGATCAGCTGGAGGATCAAAGGTCTGCTTGTCAGGTCGGTCCCCGGGGTTGCTGCAAACCGCACGGTTAAAGAGGAGGCCACCACTTCCCCTTTCGGGGTGTCCCCGCTCACAGGGGTAAGCGGCAAAAAAGAAGAAAAAGGAAAAAAGGAAAAAAGTCTTCTAAAAGAGCAAAAAAAGACTTTTTGGGTCACCTTGCTCAAGACGAACACAGGTGGTTTTATTTTTATTTTTTTTAAAAGCAAAAAGTTAACAAGCAAACAAAATAAATGAAAAAAATGAACAGAGTTCAATCACTCAAAAATGCTCTAAGACACAGGAGGTCCCTACAGCAAGGGAATCGGTCAAGAGAGCAGAAAAGGAGCTTTTGGCAAAGCACCCATTTTTAAACAAGGTGTGTTTTATCACATTTGTTTCACCTTACATGGCAATACAGTCTTAAAGCAAGCATCAGGTTGGATATACGTAGAAACCATCTCATATGACGATATTTCCTATATGCATATGCATGTTGCTATCTAACATAGAATCTAACGGCTCACAAACCTCACACACTCACAAATCAAAGGCAGTATTATAGTTTCAAGAGCAGAAATATATTTTAGCTGTTTTTGGGTCAACTCATGTCAAAAGCAGAAGCACAGTCTCCACTGTTCTTGAGCTGATACATTTCAAAAGCAAAAGTATAGTTTTAGCTGTTTTCTGGATTAATACAAATACATTTCAAAAAGCAAATATATTACAAAAAGCAGGAGTATAGTTTTTAATTGTTTTTTTTGGATTTTCACATACTCTCGTTCAACAGGAAGAAGGACAACTCAATGTCAACCAGCTTTTTCTGTTTATCTCTTCAGGGTGAATGTGGGTCTGTGGGTACAACAGGGTCCTCAGGGCCACCAGGGCCAAGTGGTCCACAGGGGAAGAGAGGCCCATCAGGTCCCCCAGGACCCCCTGGCCCTCCCGGACCTCCAGCAACCAAATTCTTTGTAGAGGTGACGCCATTTCATACCAAATATCTACGCACACAAATCACTGCTGTTGACTAATCCATATGGACTTACTCTACTTCATTTCATGAGCCAATAAAGAGACAAAACAGGTTAATTTAGAGCAGAGAAGAGCGAAGGATGGCTGTTCAATGTGTAACAGCAGGCTGTGTTTTTATTTCTAGGATATGGAGGGATCTGGGAAGACTGACATGCTTATTGGAGCTGGAGTCAGAGGCCCACAGGTCAGTGCAAGAGTGTGTGCGTTTGTACTGTACTGTAGGTGCAACTGTGTGTATTGTTTCATATACAGTAAGTGTTTTCTGTTTTTGGTTTTTTTCCCAGGGTCCCCCTGGCATACCTGGCCCACAGGGACCTAAGGTAATCTATTTATAAAAATGCATTATATGTACCCATTATGCTTGCAGAAAGATAGCTATTATTCTTTTGTTTACATATGTATGAGTCCTCAGTGAGTAGTGTGCCATGCATGCACTTTTTATTGCTCCGTCTTGCTCAGTAGTTGACGATGCTCTCTCATTGTCTTCTGTAGGGTGAGGATGGAGCCACAGGTGCTCCAGGGCTTTCTGTCAAGGTAATTCTGAAATGGCAACGTTTTAGATTTCTTTCTCATATAGTACATAATATTCTGTCCTTTTGGTTCAGTCTTTACTGTTTATATTTGTGGTCAGTCGATGTAAAATTTAGAGATCTAGGGCTACTTTTAGAGCTTTAGTCTTTTCAGTGAGGGATACCCATGAAAAGAAGTTCTCATCATTTATGCAAAAGAAGAATAAGTATATTACAAATTATGTCTGCAACGTCAGTCACAGTGAAATCACTTCAGCTATGTGCATCCTTTGAGTTCCATCCATGCTGTGTGTGTGATTGCAGGGTGAGCCAGGAGACCCAGGACCAGAGGGTATTCCAGGTCCTGCTGGACTACCAGGTGCTAGGGTAAGTAGCTTACACAACAAATGTGTTGATGATTCATACATGGTTTTACATTTGCAGTTATTGGTTGCATAGTAGAGGTGGGGGAAAAAATCGATACAGCATACTGTATCAATACACAGCCGGCAAGTATTGATCTTTTATGACATATGTGTTGGTCAGTCTGTCTGCTTGACAATCACATTTTGCAGCAATAAAATTGAAGTGAGATGAACAAACAGAGAAATGTATCTTTTTAGATAAAACAGATGTTGACAAAACTGTCCTTTCGGGAAAAATCTGAAGTTGGAAAAAAGGAAATACATTGCAATATATCGCAGAATATTGCAATATGTTTAAAATTGCAATAAAATATCGTATCGTGACAAAAGTATCGGGATGATATCGTATCGTGAGGCCTCTGGTGATTCCCACCCCTATTGCATAGTGGTTTTTTTATGGTGCATCCTTCCTGGTATACAGAACTGAACTATGCACAGATACTATAACTGTTCCAGTCTGAGTGGGATGATGTGTAAAAATAATTTATATAAACCTCCTTTTCAGATCACCCTTAAGCATAATATGCTTCTTGATAATGGTTAACAACACATGAATAACTTTTAATTTCTTTTTACTCTACAAACAGGGGGCCAAAGGAGAAAAAGGCAATGAAGGACCCAAGGTAGGGTTGCTGAAAACATAATATGTGGATTTTAACTGATACCTACGTTTTAAAAATTTCTTCAGCCAAGGACCCCTTACAAGATAGAGAATATACCGGGGACCCCCTTATGTTTGTCCCTTGGAATAATTTTATGTCGCTTATTTTTTACACTTCTATATAGTTTTAGTTGTGTCAAAGAGCAACAAGAGAAATGTATTAGAAAGATAAGATTTTGAAAATTATAGATTTATGAGATTATAGAAGTAATCTATGAGACTATTACAGATTGAAATATTTTAATATTATTTGTAACGATGAAGTCACCAGGTGGCCATTAACGTTACACAACTCCAAATGATTTACAACCTTGCTCTGTAACTGCTGCATGTGTAAATAAGCAACAGTTTGCTAACAAGTTCTCCATATCAACTTAAAAGTTAATGAAATGTCAACTTGTTTCCGCTGCTCCCGAGTGGCTAAAAAATTAGCTATGGCAGGTAAACTTCCCTGATAACTCCTTGCTTCCTGCCAAGCCAGATGGCCTGCCCCTTTACTGTTTCATAATAATGACTAATTATGATATGTTTTGTCTTCTATAGGGTGATCGAGGTGTTGATGGACTCAGTATCCCAGGACCACCTGGGCTTCCTGGACCTCCTGGACCTGTCATTAATCTGCCAGATGTACGCACGCACACGCACAACCACACACACACACACACACACACACACGCACATCAAATTACATGTAGTTGAATGAGGAACGTTGATACACGATTGAACATTCAAAAATGATTTGCCACTGTGCAGTGTTTTGCATTCCCTTGCAATATGTTTTGTGTTCCCTCCATAGAGGAAGGCTGTGCTGTATTATGATTTTGTATTATGTACTATGTATTAGAACACCGCTGGTTGTCACCACAGGACGAGTGGGCACACCCTAACAGTAGCTGTAACTAGCTCCGGTGCAAGTCTGTATCATTGCTGCCAAGGCTGATTGAGACAGACTGTAGCTGTGATTATGACTATAGCCATATCATATCATATCTGATGGATGTACCGCGGGTACAAATCCCATGTGGCTTAATGATGCTTTCTCAGCTTATGTTAATCGGTGTAGTAAAGAGTCACAATAACATCCTTAAAAATAACAAAAATAAAAACCCATTTTCTACCATTTAAAATATGTAGTTTTGTCCTTAATAAAGACCCTATTGAATGAATTTTACAAATCTCTAAATATGTAAAACATGCAAACAGTGCCCACATTTAATCATTGCATATTCTGTCTACAGCTGCTGCTCAACGTTACAGACGGTATCTTCAACTTCACAGAGATCAGAGGACCACCAGGGCCCATGGTGCGTAGCACTAAGCTATTATGTATATATGTATATGTCTTTTAAAGGTCCCATGGCATGAAGATTTCACTTTATGAGTTTTTTTAACATTAATATGCGTTCCTCCAGCCTGCCTATGGTCCCTTAGTGGCTAGAAATGGTGATAGGTGTAAACCGAGCCCTGGGTATCCTGCTCTGCCTTTGAGAAAATGAAAGCTCAGATGGGCTGATCTGGAATCTTCTCCTTATGAGGTCACAAGGAGCAAGGTTACCTCCCCTTTCTCTGCTTTTGCCCGCCCAGAGAATTTGGCCCACCCATGAGAGAGAGACATCATGGCTTTCAAACAAGCAAAGTGGCAGTTGGTCAAGGCCACACCCCCGCCCTCCACCTTGCCCCCCCCTCCTCTCTCCTCCTCAATAGCATTTAAAGCTACAGACACAGAAATGGCACAAGGAAAGCTCATTGTGGGACTGTCTCTAGTGGTTGTAATTCTGCACCAAGCTGAATTTCGGGAAAGAGACTTCAGATACAGTATTAGGGGACCACTAAGGTCTATAAAAAAGCATCCAAAGTGCACCATGTCATGGGACCTTTAAGGTGTTACCTGCCTCCTTCTGCAAATGTTTGAATGCAAACAGACAACAGCAGATAATGAGGACAGAACCTGGATTACCACTTCTTAAATGTATGACATCAACAGTTCAGAGAGAATTGTCAGTTACATAAATAGAGATTTGAGCTACAATACAAGGAGCCGATACTTTACTGTTGCAAAAGCAATGCATTTGAAGTGCTTTGGCTGCTTTTGTGTTTGATGAGCATGTCATTAACCCACCTCTACTGATTTTGCCTGCATCTGTGTTTACGTGTACATGTGCATGTATGTGTGTGTGGATGTGTGTGTTTTGTCTGCGTGTTGCAGGGCCCTGAAGGCTTGCCTGGCAGAGCTGGATTTCCTGTAAGAGCCATTTGCTACACTACCTTATGCTGAACATTTGTATCACCTGATGACTGAGTTATGAATATTTGATATAAGTGTATACATGAGTATTTTGCCGTTTATGAACAAAGATGCAACAATAATTTGAAAGCAATGTAACATATTCTTTTCCAATTTTGCTTTTGCTGCCTTTGGGCTAAACAGGGTAGGTATGTTATTGCCACGGATGGTAGTTTATTTCTTTTAGGTTACTTTAATATAATTTTAGGCCTTCATAAATCCAGACCAGGACCCATGAACTATTTTTTGTGTGAGCTGTAGAATCCACAAATCTACAGCCTTCCTTTTTAAAATGCTATCAACCTTACTAAACCGCCCAACTTACTCCTGATACCCTTTCATCCCTCCAGGGCCCCAGAGGACCGAAGGGAGACATTGGCCCTCCAGGTGTCCAAGGACCCGCAGGGTACAAGGTGAGGACTAGACAGAATGGGGATTGTTATAACAAATATCATGTCACAAATACATGTTGAAAAATGTCTAACAAATAATACTGTTTATGCAGAAATATATAACCGCTTTAACCATTCCTCTACACTTATAGGGAGAGAAGGGAGAGCCAGGGGTGACAATTGCTGCTGATGGATCCCTCTTATCAGCACCAAAAGGCCCCCAGGGGCCCAAAGGCATCAAGGTACCAGACAAGAGATCCATTGCCCCTATCTGGCTATACCTTACCCAGTAACCTAGTGGTCAATGACAGTAAGATGATGCATCTAATAATGTAACCCCGGAAAGTCATTTTTATGCCCTGGTCCCTCCATGCTACACCACAGATACTCAGTTTTCCACAATAATAAAGAGTCAAAGTCTACCTGCACTGCAGTATATCAACAGCAGTCACTCAACCAGTCCAAGACACACATTTGAGTTACTGGATAAGATAAGCACACAGAAGGATGAGGAAATTTAAAGATCGGATGTCAGTATTTCTTGCCAACTCAACTGGTGTTTTTATGGCTGTTATAATTCAATAAGATTCCACAGCTAAATTGAAATATTCTAAACTACTTTACCCCTCCTGCCTAAAGAAGTCAAGGTCAAAACTTTCTGTTTTATTATCCCTTGTAATGTACCTCAATTGCTTCCAGTGTTCTAGTTATTGCACAACACTGCAAGTGCAGCTGGGTGACACAAGAGTCAAAACACCAAGACACTAACTCACTTGAAATCCTAAGCCCGAATAAATACAAAGGAGCTCAACTTTTTTGAAGACTTGAATGAAGACCAAATCTGGGGTTTTGTAAAGATGGAAATATTCTTCAGTTGTTCTAGAGAAACATGCTGTCTTTGAAATCTCATACCACATCCTCTTCGTATTCTCATGTGTGATTTTGCTGTTCTGCTTTGTAATGCATAGGGTGACCGAGGGTTCCCTGGACCTGCTGGACTTATGGTGAGTTCATATCAAATAGAACATTAAAATCTACAGACTTGTTAATTAGGACAAGCTCAATACAAATCTTTTTATTCTTGTTGTTATGAACTACTGTGGGAAACTGCTAAGTGAGGAATTGATGTTTGTGTACATCACTGTGTTTCTGTTTATGCCAGGGCCCAATAGGACCATTTGGACAAAAAGGAGAATATGGTTTCCCCGGTCGCCCTGTGAGTACCTTGTATTTGTTGTATATTTGTCGGAAATGACCATCCCTTTGTAGGTAGAGAGTGTACTGAGGTACTGCTACTCAAAACTCGATGTAAAAAATGCATGACCCCAATATATTCTTTATCTAATATATTTCTTAGTGCCAAGAGAAACCTTTCAGTGGGGGACCTTCCACACAAAACATGCAGCACTTCTTGCAGTCTTTAGTTGGCTAGTACTCAAATGATATATTGCACTTGTACAGAGTACATGTACTGGTTATAGAAAAAATAAACTACAAGAATTTGTGCTAGTGGCAGACACAGCCCATTAAAGTACACGATCAGTGATCTGTTATTAACACTTGCAGAGCTCCATGTGTCACTCAATGCTTCGCCAGGCTCATGAAGGTACGCTAGGCCAAGGGCCGAAATAGGAGAGCACACCAGTTTATGTGCTAAATAATGATGAATTAGAAAATCAGACCAGTAATATTAATATAAACATCATTGATCCATCTCTACATGTAAAAAAATGACCCAAAGTACCCCAGAACTCCTCGCAACTGTTCAAACGTGGAGGATGTCAGCACCTCATGCTTTAGAAGACATGCCTTTATTTGTCCCGCAAGGGGAAATTCACATTTATAAAATATTTGTAGTACACACTGTACACAAAGCCTGATGTGTTTTAATCTTTCTCTTCCTGTAGGGCCGATCTGGTATGCCTGGGAGGAAAGGGGACAAAGGAGATGCTGTCGGCCTACCGGTAAGAGGAAAAGGAAAGAAAGGAAAAGATCTGTGATTTTCTTGTTGTTGGATCCCGAATCAATAATGTATTTAACATTTAAGACAGATATATTCATATACCTACAAATAAGACATACACGAATGTGATGCTGATGTAACTAGTAGCTGATCGTTTGTTTACATTAGGATCATGGGTTGTCCGTTCAGTTAGTTTTCACTTCACTTTGAAACTGTGTGCTGTCTGACTGTCTCATAAATGAGATGGGGCACTGACATTGATGTGATAATATTCTCTCTCTCAGGGACCCCCAGGTCCTCCGGGCCCAGCTGGACAGCCAGGAAAAATTATTGGGCTGAAAGGAGTAAGTTTCCATCTGCTGCTTTTTATTTCTCTACTTTGCCATTTTCAGTTGGACTGGGGGGATGATACACAGCCAACGCTTTACATTGCAATATTTAAAAGGCTGGTCTCACAGACATATGTTAGCCATAGCTTAAAACCAGAAAGGTTCTTTATATTGATGATCTGCATTATTAAAACAGGTTTGGCTTCCATAGAGCATCACTGAACATGTGGATGTGCACTAGAATTCGGAAAAGTATGACATTGGCTCCAGTATTCACAGATTTTTTTCAAATTGTTCTACACGCCATTGAAATCACTTGAAAGATGCTATAAGCTCATAAACCACATACAAATACAAAACATATAATTAAATGTTGTTTTGGACCCCAGGAAGATTAGCTTGTCGTCTAGGTGTCAGCTAATGGGGATCCTTATAATAAAACTAAATTAATAAACTAAACTAAACATATTGGCTTAGACAAAAAAAGATCAGTGATTAGGAATAGGTAGTCTGTGGAGCACCACTATCATTGGAAGCCAGTTTATTTGTGTGTGAATTCATGTCTGCTCATCTACAGTACAGTGTTTGACCTGACTCATTTAGTCTGATTACACTGCTCTTCTTTGAATTTTAAAGACAGTGTTTCCGGTGCGCCCCAGACCGCACTGCAAAAAGGGACGAGTAAGTCTGAGTCGGACCATCTGATTGGTCTGTTTCACTTTGAAATCGGACCATCCGGTGGTTCTGTTGGTGTGTGGGTGTGGCAGCATGGCAGCTCTCTGGTCTGGGCTACAAACAGCTCCTTTACCTGTATTAATTTTCTCATCTCCTCCCTCTTGGCTCTCCTACTGTCCTAATGATCCTTAAAAAGGCTACATGTCTGTGGTTCTGGCCCCATTTTATCAGGCGTTAACATTCCTCTTGTATGCAGGTTGTATCTAAACATGTATTTCACTATCTTACCTACCTGACACATATTTGTGGTTGGATCTACATGCAAAAATGATTGTAAGTAGTTGCCAGATGTGGATGAAAAATGCATAAGCCAATGTAAATGTGATGTGGCTATTCCAATCTTCGCTGCATATTGGGTTTTCTGTGTGTTAAATCCAATCTGATCACCCATGACGAATGTTAATGCCCAGTGTTAAAGGGGGTCTGAGCCTGAATCCTGCTTGCCTCGTCTGTCCTTACCTCAACATCTCAGGCAAGAGGAAGCACTGGTTAACCTCTAATTGACATTATTGATACTCTTCTACTGTATGTACATCATAGTCAATGCCAATTCACTTTTCAGTTCAATCAATTAAAAAAAGGAATCTATAGGGGATATTTTGCAAAGATTGTGGCCATGACAGGCTATTTCAGCTTTTATTTATTCCAAAGAAAGGCTCCTTCCTTAATTGATTGTATTATACGTCTTTTTTGATATATGTGAGATATATCAAACTTTGGCCTGCCTTTCATCAGGTAGATAGAAATGTTTTCAGAAATGTACAGTCTGTTCTCATGGTGCAGGGTTTGTTGTGAGTTCTGCTTGTAAACTTTCTGTTTGAAGTGTTCAGTTCTCTGGCCTCTGGTGACACTGCAGCTTCTGTTTCACTGAATTCCAATCACGTAAACTGGTTAAATCGGGGGTTATATACACATACACACATTCTTATCAGAATACCAGCCACAATAGCTGTGCAAAGTTCATTACAATTGTCAAATTCTGCCAAAGTCTGATTACTGGTTGGATGTGGAATCTGATGGAAATATATAATTTTATAAAAATCTACCTATGGAGGTTTGATCTAAGAATTATGATTGGAATTTGGCCCTTCAAATGTCACTTTTGAGGTTTGAGGTGTGGTGACGGGCTCCTCCATGTAAAATGAATCTCTAAACTTTCATCTGACTGATGAGTGAATGGGAAGTCATGACACTATCATGATTAAGTGTACAGTAGGTCACATCCAATTCTTTTTTTTAGAATTAACAATTTTTATTTAACTTAACACACAAAACATACAATTTGCAAAATGAACATATCACCCCCCCCCCCCCCATCATCACCACCCACCCAAACAAAAATCAAGAAAAAGATGACACAGTAACTACATCATTCAAGACCATACAACAACATAATAACAAAATAGACAATAAACTATAACGCAAAGAAACATATGCATGCAGAAATTACAACACGCTAAGCCCATCATCATACATGTCTCTCTCGAGCACAAAGCTCCCTAGGAGCCCTCCAGAAAGCTCAAGTACATTCCCCATTTTCTAGTGTAGACATCCAATCTGGGAAACCGTTTGTATGACCCATGTTCATGGTCCAATTTTTTCAAAAAGCTTAAATTGTTGTTTAGCCTACAGATTTATACGTTTTAAAGACACATTTCAAATCTCATTGGGTCTTATATTGCCTGGTTAGTTATTGAAACTCTCAAAGCAACTGTATACATGAATATGTGAGCAACCACACATTGTTTTAAATCTCTCACTTCCCATCACTGTGAAACTTCCTATGTAAACGGGAAGTAGTCAAAAAGTTTACAGTTAATGTGTTTATTTTACATATGGATTATTGTAGTGCCTATGCTTCCCTCATATTATACACATCACATGTCCATACAAATTTGTCTTATGGAGTCAACATGCAATGACACAAATCTTTGAATTTGTGACATGTACAAATCCTCACAAGCTGACAGTTGAGTATCGTGTAACGTAATGCTGATGACAAGGGAGTGCAGGGCTATCTTTGGTCTTTTTCTTATGACTGAAGGCTACATATTGCATCTATTGGAACGTTGCCTTAACACCCTCTAAATGTAATTTTCCTTTAAAATATATTTACAAGTTGCAATAGATAACTGTCAATGCGATGTAAGGGCACAAAGTGTCATTAAAGGCAGCAGTGGTCAAGGTGTTGTGTGACAGGGGCCTCCAGGAAGTCTTTGACTGGAGTAACTTACTGTAAAACACATTCACCCATCTTAACAACAGGAACAGTTTAAATGCACTATCATTTATTGATGCAGATCTGTTTTAGAAAAACACATTTGAACCCTTTTCCCTAACCTTTTGTATTTTAACCACCACAGCCAAGAGAATGTTGTAAGACAAGGTTGTATGTGCAGCTGTATCGAGCATGCATCCATTGTATTTAACAGGTGTTTTTGCAGTGCTGACAGTGATGGCTTTTTCTATCTGTGTCTTTTTATTACTGTGTTTAACATTCTTTACAGATTTTAAAACTTTCATTCAATCTATGTGTTGAGCACATAGACACATGCACGTGCCTGCTGTCTCAATGTGCTGGTATCCTTGTAATGTTAACCGCTCTGTGTGTGTGTGTGTGTGTGTGTGTGTGTGTGTGTGTGTGTGTGTGTGTGTGTGTGTGTGTGTGTGTGTGTGTGTGTGTGTGTGTGTGTAGGAGCCAATGAGACGGGAAGAGTTAGCTAAAGGAGACAAAGGAGATGTGGGAATACCTGGAGAGCCTGGTAAGACCTTTACAACAGACATCCCATTTAATGCCATTGACTTGCTCTCTCACCTAACACTTGGGTTCCCATTAAAACCGAGGTATAGGTTTATTCATTCGGTTTTAATTGGAACCATATATATATATATATATATATATATATATCATGTATCTTATCTTCAGGATTTTTTTAATGGTAAATGACTGCCAGAACTTGTATCATTTATGTCTCCTCATTTTTCTTCTCAGCACCCGGGTTTCCAGATGGAATTGTGGTGAGTACTGATTCAGCATACAGTATAGAGCTAAAGCTAACGTGTCAACGAGTTAGTATTTATGTCATGTTAAAGGTGCACTGATCAATAGTTTACATGAACATTGGATCAATCACTATGTCATGTGTGAAGGGGGACGCTAGCAGTGGCAAACCCACCGAGAATGATCACCAGACTCTGCAGTTCCCCTCAGCTCTACCGAGCAGTTTATCGTCTCTCAGCTCATTGTCATGGCCCTTATCTTAGGGTTTTGCTTCCCCCTCACCGCTCTCTTCAGCTTCATTTCCAGAAACAGGCAGCTTCTTTCAGCTATAAACCACTGTATGCTACATGCCCAGTAGCAAACAGCAGACAGACACAGTTAGAGACTAGCTGGTGAACAAATGGAGCATCTAAGGAGCCAGACATTTCCCCTTAGTAGTTGATATATAGACCATGAGAGCTAAACAGGACCTAAAATTGGACTTAATTCATCAGGTGGCCAGAGCCACTAGTACAACAAATGCTATTGTTGTTCATTGTATGATTGATGTGTAAATGGGCAACTATTTGCCTACACATAATAATTGCACAACTAGTAATACATATAATAATATCTGCATCCAAGTGGTCAAAAAAAATACTACGACATACTGCTGTTTTTGCAATGAAACAGCTGTATGAATTGATATGATTCTCATCCACGTTGCTAACATGTTTGAGACTGTGGTTTGCACAAACAAGTAGGGATATAGTTTGAGAGAGAAAAAAAATCAAAGGAAGGAATCAGTATTGACAATGAAATAGGCTTCTGGGTCCTCCTGAATTTGTCTTTAGATGGCGTGTGGTTGATCTTCAGTATTTGTCCCTTTTTTGTGGATCTCTCAGGGTGCAAGAGGTGATCAGGGATACAAAGGTCAGAAGGGAGAGAAGGGTGAGGATGGTCTGCCTGGTCCTCCAGGACTGCCTGGGAGGTCAGGACTTGTGGTAAGTTCTAATAATTATAAGCTACATCCAGAAAATACTGTTCCACTTAGTTAGTAATTATTCAGGTATTGGAATTATGAATTGTAATCAATGCCTCAGATCACATGACATATATATATATATATATATAATGTTTGCTGAGTTTACTGCTGTTGAATATCTTTGAGGTTGCGTGTACCACAGAGTGAAAATGTTCACCTGAGTAAAATAGTAAAAAGCAGTGAGGAATTACTAGATGACTATGTTCCTGTAGGGTCCAAAAGGGGAGTCGATCGTGGGTCCTCTAGGACCTGTTGGTCCTGTGGGCGAGCCTGGGGCCCCTGGGTTCGGACGACCTGGTCCCAGAGGGCCGCCTGGTCCTGCTGGACCCCCAGGACCTGCACCCGCATATGGATCTGGTATGTGAATGTGAAGGCGAGAGAGAGATGGAGACCTCCGCTCATACCCATAAAAGTATATGTATTACACGTGAGTCTGCCTGGAGCCGTTGTCTTGTATCCGTTAAATGTATTTCTGACATGTTGTCATCATCATCATCATCAGGTGTCAGTATCCCCGGCCCTCCTGGTCCTGCCGGCCCACCGGGATCTCCAGGATATGCCAATCCGGTAAGGTAGCTGCCATTTAGCAAGGCACTTTACCCTTAATCTGCTGTTTTTTCACTTGTCAAGGGCTGTCTTGTGCACTACAAGAAATATACAATACTTAAATTTAAATTTTTGTGAATTTAATGACATTGTCTGACTTATTCTACCATAATTTGTCTTAATATTGAGACTTGTTGTAAGAAATGTCCAGAACAGGTGTAATTGTGGTGTAGGTACATTGATAAAATGACTATTACTAGTAAATGATGCTGTGATTGTTGTGTATGTTCAGGTAAGTATCTATAAGACGAGCCACTCTCTGAGCAGAGATACTCACCGGGCTGCAGAGGGAACCTTCGCCTACGTGTCTGAGAAGGGAGGAGAGCTCTATATCAGAGCGCGCAACGGCTGGCGCAAGATCCAGGTGTGTGTGCGTATATGTGAGATGTGGATCAATGTGTCAATAACCTGATAAAAATGGACTTGACTGGGGAAATCAACGTGGGATCATAGCTCTTAACCAGATTCTGTATGTGTGTCCCCCTTTCAGCTCGGAGAGTTAATCCATTCGGGACCTTCCCCCTCAGCAGCGTCTCAGACCCTCAGCAGAACACTAGAGACCCGACCACACAGGATCCACAGCCAGGTTTACACACACACACACACACACACACACGCACGCACACACACACACACACACACACACACACACACACACACACAGTGATTAACACGCAATACCAAATCTGATAAGACCTGTTCCTGTTGTGGTCTTAAACTGTCGGAAGTAATGCATACATCTTTGGAAACACCTTTAAATATATCCTTACATTTAAAACTACTTTACAAAACACACTGATTCCTGCTTTTGTGGAACAGGAGCTTCAAGAGGGCAGTCGAGGATATCAGCCCAGCTATAATGTACTACCACAGACCTTCAACGCTGTACCTGGGGTGAGTGTAACAAACACACACCTACTGACACATACATACATACATGCACACATAGGTCCTTTGAACAAGGCCTGCTGGTTGTACCTCATAGAAGACTAGTTCCCAGGCTGTGGAATAGTCTTCCTCAGGGACTCAGGTCAGCAAACTGAAGACCTATCTCTTTGCTAAATGTTTTTGTGCTTGAGCCATGTGCTCTATTTTGAGTAGTGACGCCTCTAATTGTTCTGGTGTAATGTGTATATATGTATAATTCATAATACATTTATTATTGTTATAATAACACAAATACACACAATATACTGTATAAAAAGCTGCTATAAATCAATTGTAATGTGTTATTGTTCATATTACTGTCTGTAATTGTAACAGCAGCTGGTCCTTCAAGCTGTAATCAAGCTTTGCATTGGCTTTGATGTTTAATTATCACACAAATAGCCCTGGTAAACTTCCCATCGAATAAACCTCAAAAAAAGCCTAGAACAATAAGTGGTATCAATATAATGACCTCACCTTGAGCACCAGAAAAAGTGATAAAAAGGCATAGTAAAGTTTTTCGAAAAAAAGTCGCATTATAGTATGTTAAAAAAAAAGATTTAAAAAAGACACAGTATAGTATGTCAAAAAAAATCATGGTATAGTATGTCTAAAAACAGTGATTAAAAAAAAGGCATAGTATATTTTGTTGAAAAAAGTGATAAAAAGTCATAGTATGGGTCCCCTGGTTAGCTCACCTGGTAGAGCGGTTGTCCATATATAGAGGTTTACTCCTTGACGCAACAGCCGCAGGTTCAACTCCAACCTGCAGCCCTACGCTGCAGGTCGTTCCCCCTCTCTGTCTCCCCTTTCAAGTGTAAGCTGTCCTATTCAAATAAAGGCCTACAAATGCCCAAAAAAATAGTCTTTAAAAAAAAAAGTGATACAAAAGTCATAGTATAGTATGTCGAAAAAAAGTGATAAAAAAGTCATAGTAGAGTATGGCAAAAAAAGTGTTAAAAAAGTCAGTCATGTTAAAAAAGTGATAAAAATGTCATAGTATAGTATGTTTTAACAGGTCATAGTATAGTATGTTGAAAAACGGATAAAAAAAAAGTCATAGTATAGTATGTTGAAAACTACATTTATCTCTCCAAAATGGCAGGATGGGAAAGAGACTGACAGGAACACAAGTCTTCTCTACATCTACTCTTCATTCCTTTAGCATAGGTCTTGACACTAATTGCACCCTATAGAATTCAAACACTGAACCTTCTGTCTTCCAACCATTCTCTTATCACTCTAAGCTATCCTACCTGACAGAAAAGTTAGGGTTTGGGCACATTTGTCTCTTTTACTTGGTATATTGGACCTTGAAACTTTCCGATACATATAATATTTTAACACTTAACGTTCTGTTTTCCAATCATACTCTTATCTCCATAAGCAATCTGACCTGGAACAAAAGTTATGTCTAAAAAAATTCATAGTATAGTATGTCGGAAAAAGTGATTAAAAAAAAAGTCATAGTATAGTATGTCAAAAAAAAAAAAAAAAAAAAAAAAAAAAAGTCATAGTATAGTATGTTGAAAAAGTCATAGTATAGTATGTTGAAAAAAGTAATAAAAAAGTCATAGTATAGTATGTTGAAAAAGTCATAGTGTAGTATGTTGAAAAAAGTGATTAAAATGTCATAATATAGTATGTTGATAAAAAGTGATTAAAATGTCAAAATATAGTATGTTGAAAAAAGTGACAAAAGTCATAATATAGTATGTCGAAAAAAAGTGATAAAAAAGTCATAGTATATTATGTTGAAAAAGTCATAGTATGGTATGTCGAAAAAAGTGATAGAAAAGTCATAATATAGTATGTTGAAAAAAGTAATAAAAAAAGTCATATTATAGCATGTCGAAAAAAAGTGGGAAAAGAGTCATAGTATCCTATGTCTAAACAGGTCATAGTATAGTATGTCAAAAAGTGCATTTATGTCTCCAAATTAACAGGCTGGGAAAGAGACTGACAGGAACAAAAGTCTTCACTACACCTACTCTTCATTCTTTTAGCATAGCTCTTGATACTAATTGCACTCCTTTAGGATTCAAACACTGAACCTTCTGTCTTCTAACCATTCTCTTATCACTCTAAGCTATCCTACCTGACTGAAAACTTAGGGTTTGGGCCCATTTGTCTCTTTTACTTGGTATATTGGACCTTGAAACTTACCAAAACATATAACATTTGAACACTTAACCTTCTGTTTTCCAATCATACTCTTATCTCCGTAAGCTGTCTGACCTGGCACGAAATTTATGTATGAAAAAAGTCATAGTATAGTATGTCGGAAAAAAGTGATAAAAAAAAGTCATAGTATTGTATGTCGAAAAAAAGTGATAAAAAAAATCATATTATAGTATGTCGAAAAAAGTGATAGAAGAGTCATAATATAGTATGTCAAAAAGTGCATTTATCTCTCCAAAATGGCAGGATGGGAAAGAGACCAACAGGAACACAAGTTTTCTCTACATCTACTCTTCATTCCTTCAGCGTAGGTCTTGAAACTACTTAAAAAAAAGAGTTATAGTATAGTATGTCAAAAGGTGCATTTATCTTTCCAAAGGAACAGGTTGGTATAGGGACTGACAGAAATGCAACTTTTCTCTACATCTATTTTTATTCTTCATTCCTGTAACATGGGTCTTGAAAGTCATTACACCCTATAGGATTTGAACACTCAACTTTCAGTCTTCCAACCACTGTCTTATCACTCTAAGCTATCTATACATGATACAAAAGATGTGTTTTTGACACATTTGTCTCTTTCACTTAGTATATTGGAGCTCAAAATTTACCAAAATATGCAAGCTTCGAACACTCAACCTTCTCTCTTCTAATCATACTTTTATCGCCCTAGGCTAACGGAGATGACACAAAATTCATGTTTTTGGCATATTAGTCTCTTTCACTTGGTATATTGGGCCTCAAAACTTACCGAAACATATAAGATTTGAAAACTTAACCTTCTGTCTTCCAATCGTACTCTTATCTCTGTAAGATATCTAACCTGACACAAAAGTTTTATATGAAAAAAGTCATAGCATAGTATGTCGAAAAAGGTAATGAAAAATTCATAGTGTAGCATTGTCGAAAGAATTGATAAAAAATTCATAGTACAGTATGTTGAAAAAGTCATAGTATAGTATGTTGAAAAAAGTAATAAAAAAGTCATAGTATAGTATGTTGAAAAAAGTGATAAAAAAGTCATATGTTGAAAAAGTCATAGTATAGTATGTCGAAAAAAATTATAGAAAAGTCATAATACAGTATGTCGAAAAAAGTAATAAAAAAGTCATATTATAGCATGTCGAAAAAAAGTGGAAAAAGAGTCATAGTATAGTAAAGTGCATTTATGTCTCCAAAAAGAGGGAAAGAGACTGACAGGAACACAAGTTCTCTCTACATCTATTCTTCACTCCTTTAGCATAGGTCTTGAAACTACTATATGATTCAAACACTGAACCTTCTGTCTTCCAACCATTCTCTTATCACTCTAAGCTATCCTACCTGACAAAACAAGTTAGGCTTTGGGCCTATTTGTCTCTTTTACTTGGTATATTGGACCTTGAAACTTACCGAAACATATAACATTTGAACACTTAACCGTCTTCCAATCATACTCTTATCTCCGTAAGATATCTGACCTGACACAAAAGTTATGTATGAAAAAAAGTCATAGTATAGTATGTCAAAAAAAGACACAGCATGTCGAAAAAAAGTGGGAAAAGAGTCCCAGTATAGTATGTCAAAAAGTGGATTTATCTCTCCAAAAAAAACAGGTAGATATAGGCAAGGCAAGGCAAGGCAGCTTTATTTATATAGCACATTTCAGCAACAGGGCAATTCAAAGTGCTTTACATAAAACATGAAAGAACAGTTAAAACACAATTAAAGACAATTTAAAAGACAAGACTAAATTTTACAGTGCAGTATAAGAATTTAAAAAACAGAGATAAAATACGCAAATAAAGAGCAGTTAAAACATTTAAACATTACCCATGATTGACAAAAACTTTATAGTATACTATTTCTTTTTCGATGTGATTTGTCACCACAAAGCTTAGTTCTTTTTTCGGCAAACCTTGCAAAACCTGGTACAGCCCTGCAGACAAAAATCTTTTAATAGTAAGGAACTTGTTCTTAAACTATTTTATTTCTTCTGCAGTCTGTCTCTAAATAGTCTAGAGCCTCTTTAAAATGTCATTGACTATTTTTGTAAGGGGTCCAGAGCCGCTTTAAAGTGTCATAGAGTATTTTAATTTCTTTTTAGGCCTTCTGCCTAAATTAGTTAGTTAGTTACTTACATCGCAAACAATCCCGTCCATATTTCTGACTCATCTCAACCACAATGTATAGAGAGTGACAGGAACACAACTTTTCTCTACATCTATTTTTATTCTTCATTCCTGTAACATGGGTCTTGAAAATTATTACACCCCAACCTTCAGTCTCACAACCACTGTCTTATCACCCTAAGCTATCCGACCTGACATGGATGTTGTGTTTTTGACACATTTGTCTCTTTCACTTAGTATATTGGACCTCAAAACTTACCGATACATATGAAATTTGAACACTTAACCTTCTGTTTTCCAATTATATTCTTATCTCCATAAGCTATCTGACCTGACACAAAAGTTATGTCTGAAAAAAGTCATAGTATAGTATATCGGAAAAAGTGACAAAAAGTCATAGTATAGTATGTCAAAAAAAATCATGGTATAGTATATTTTAAAAAATGATTAAAAAAAGTCATAGTATAGTGTGTCAAAAAAAGTGATTAAAATGTTTTTAACATGTGTTGTTGGAACATATAGGATTTGCACACCCAGCCGTCTGGCTTCCAATCAAAATCTTATCACCCTAAGCTATCTGACCTGGCACAAAGTCTATGTTTTTGTAAAAAAAAAAGTCATAGTATAGTATGTCGAAAAAGTGATTAAAAAAGTCATAGTATAGCATGTCGAAAAAATTAAAGCGATAAAAGAAAGTCATAGTATAGCATGTCGAAAAAATTAAAGCGATAAAAGAAAGTCATAGTATAGCATGTCGAAAAAAGTCATGTTACAGTGTGTCAAAAAGTGCATTTATCTCTCCAAACCGACACGTTGGGATAGAGACTGACAGGAACACACATTTTCTCTTTCCCAGCTCCATCTGGTAGCATTGAACACCCCGCTGAAAGGGGACATGCGTGGCATCCGTGGGGCAGACTTCCAGTGCTACCAGCAGGCCCGCTCCATGGGGCTAACAGCCACCTACAGGGCCTTCCTGTCCTCACACCTCCAGGACCTGTCAACCATCGTGAGGAAGGTGGATCGCAATGACATGCCCGTAGTTAACCTCAGGGTGAGTGAGGGTTTCACTATCGTGTTCACGTGTTTTTCTCAGTCATGATTCTTATGCAATATTTCTAACCTTCAATTTGTTTTACCATTTCTTGGGGTTAAGGCATGTCAGCCACTGTGTTCCTGCAGGTTTAAAGTTACACTGAGCAATCGTTATAGATGGTTTGTTTATTGTTGACATCATTCATCCTCCTCTCCTCTCCTCTCCTCTCCTCTCCTTTCCTTTCCTTTCCTTTCCTCTCCTTCCTCTCCTCTCCTCTCCTCTTCATTGGATTTGTTTATTTTTGGTCCAAAATACAGTAAGAAAAAAGAGACTCATATTTTATTTAACTTTATGTCTGCGTCTGCAATGTTGGCCATCTGGCTAACTGTGCTCAGGGTGCTGGAAGTGTAGAGCCATGCCGGTTCTGGAAGGACATTCCTATGATGGACAATTTGCTGGATTTCAGTCTTTTGTGGGCAGTAGGGGGCCGTTATGCTCTGTCGGGGAGGATGGAGAGTTGCTGGTTAATTTTTTAGCACATTTCTATTTGTTTGACAGGTTTTGTAGATTTTTGCGATTTGTGATTCTTCTCTGAAAATGGTCCAAAAAAGGGACTTTGAAAACCAAAGCAAACCTCTCCTCGCCTTCTCTCCTCTCATCTCCTCTCAGGGTGAAGTGCTGTTCAGTAGTTGGATGTCCATCTTCTCTGGGAATGGAGGCACATTTGACCCCTTCACACCCATCTACTCCTTTGACGGACGCAACGTGATGACGGACTCAGCGTGGTGAGTGTGTATGACTTGTGTATGACTTTACCAATCATTGGCCTCCATGTGTGCCAGATGTTGCAAGTAGGTACACAATGCCCCAGAGAAGAGGATACGGGGAAAGAGACCAGCCAATGTGTTGCATTAGCCTGACAAGCTAACAGTGTCAGCAAGGGATGACATAAAGACAAAATATAGCTTCAGATTTGGGGTTTTGATCTCAAATCTGGTAATACCATTTTGGTTCAGGATGCCTGAATAACACAGGCATGGAACAGAGTGAGACCTCTCACTGCTGTAACATCTTTCGCACATGCGGTAGCTAGGTAAGGATCATATCAGCTAGCTGTTTGTTTCTACAACTTCAGTAGTACAAGGCAGGATTAGCTTCTTCTAAACGAGGGCACACTTCCAACTTTGCCTAGAATACCTGCAGAACAGAGACATGTAAGTGTTGTAGCTAGGGGGCTAAGCGAGCATCTGGAATGCGTAGCTCCAATGGTGCCATTTTGATGCTAACAAGTGATTACCCACCGTTAGTATTCCATTGACTGCCATTCATTTTGACGTCACTTTGACAGCGAATAACTTTACATCTGAAGCGTTTAAAGACTCTATTTGTCCGTTGTTCATTTTTAAAGAAACACGACAATGTATAAAAGGCTCCATTACCTTGTACCTCACGTTATGGCTCCATAGCAGACAGTTTATAAAAATAGGCTAACGATTGTGTCATAACCAAGCGACTTACTGTCGCATAGTAGAGGAATTACCGTATAGTACAGGAGAAGCTTGCAGGCAGTTTGGACTTACGTTAGCTGTTTAGGTTTAATTACTGATGTTAACTAGCATTTTAGTTAGCAATATTTAGCCTGTGCCCATGTTATCTCCTTACATATACCTACGCTCTCCGTCTCTGTAAGATTGGGAATGATTGAGATTTCTCTTGGCACAGCTACCAGAAGACTTACAACTTTCAGACAGGTTGCTCACGTCACATCTACGTTGTCTCTGTCAGTTGGAGGCTGCGCAGTAACGCTCAGCGCTCACGGGAAAAGTGCTTCTAATATCCTTCACTGGTCTCTGTCCAGAGCAACGGGGTCTGTTGGTCCAGTTTATATATGTCAATGGTTGTAGCAGTGTTTTGCCATTCAGAATGAGCTAGCATGCTACAGTTAGCCACCTCTTTTCGGCTAGTGACCTAAAAAGCCATGCCGAATTTTGACCAGCTCACTCGGAGACAGAAGGCAGGATACATTCAGAAACCCGTATCTCACTCAAAACAGCATGGATGTTTGTTTTTTTCAAAGTTTGTATGCGTGTGGAAGCACCAGAGACACAAAATAACACCCCAAATCCCAGAAAAATGTATTTTTTCATAATATGGGCACTTTAACACTTGTCAATGGAGAGTGGCCAAACTCTGTACAAATGAAATGTACAAGTGTCTGGTAGGACCAGGCTAACAGCAAGCAACTTCATCACTTAAATGTGTCTCTTTTCTAATCTACCTAGCTCTCATTCTGATTTAGCACAGTGGCAGCCCATAACTCCACTCACTACGTCTCTCCCCCTCTTCCCCACAGGCCAGAGAAGCTGGTATGGCACGGCTCCAATACGGTGGGCATCCGTGTGACCACTAACTACTGCGAGGCGTGGAGGACGGCTGACATGGCGGTGACGGGCCAAGCTGCGCTGCTGCAGACAGGACGACTGTTAGGACAACACACCCGCTCCTGCTCCAACCACTACATAGTGCTGTGTATAGAGAACACATATGTGGGGAACACGCATCAAAGGAGGACCTGAGGAGACCGAGGAAACACACACACACACACACACGTTAACACACATGCAGGCGTGCTGAAAGTGCAAGAGTAGAAAATGTGACACAGTGTCACACACATTTTCATTCGAATGGGAAACACATGCAGGCACATGCACACATTATGATGACATATCACTGCATTTAAAAATTACTTTCAATTACACAGACAAAAGGCACTTTTGTTTATACATGCAGAGAAAATACACCCACGTCACATGCAAAAGCATGCGCCTACACTCGAGAACACATGCAACGTGCACACACATTTGAGTTCCTTTCACTTTGTTTAGTTTCATCTTTACTTTGTGGGTAATCCAACAATTTATTATGTTGCCATGCATCCGTCCTAGTCAAATTTTGTATTATTTATATGCACTATGAATATGTAACAGCACAGAATCATCACACAGGACATGTACAGTACAGTATGTGTTGTTGAAGTGAGAGATGACTCTGGCTATCAGGTTCTGACACAAGCTGATCTGAGAAGAAATGAATAACTTAACAGATCATTCCCCTTAACTGCAAATCGGTTCTACTTTATATTTTTTGCTGATCATTTTCCAATGTATGTCATAGTCTTAGATTTTTTTTTTCTTAATATTTTTCCTACAGTTCCATGCAGCCATTGGTTTCCATCCATTTCCCCACAGTATCAAGTCTGCATTAGAGTTCTTTTCAGTGTAATATTACTGTTGCATGGTGATGCAGTTTAGGTGTGGCCAGACCCTACAGGCAAAAACATTTATTTTTCATGCCCTGGTCAATTTTAAAGTTGTTGGGCTATTTTGCTTCCATAATCTGTTTTTTTTTCAGACTAGTGGAAAGAAATACACATTTAGGTGTTTATTTTACTACATTTTGTCAATTTGCATGTGCAGATTGTTTTCAGAAGGGTGTTGTTTTCTCAAAAAATATTCTCATACTCTGAGCAGAAATCTCCACTTCAGTAGTACTTACACATCACACATTCCAGCTGCATTCCTATTTTCTGAAAGGTTTTACAGAGTAGTCTGTAATAATAATCATTCATAGCCTGATTTATATCAGATTTTATTTAAAAAAATATGGATTTGTGAGTGATAAAAAGAGAGGGAAAATTCCCTCTGTAAAACCCTTTGACTCTAATATGTCAACACAATGAAAGAAGAATTTTGAACCTGGCTTTGTCCAATGTTTACATTTCTGTTCTGGAATTATGGATTTATGCAAATGAGCGCATATTTCATTATATAATGCATAATTTGCATATTTAAACATTCCATTAAAAAAAATTGTCATACAAAAAAAATAAATCTCGTCTTAATGTAAGTAATCAACTCGGGAAGTTTCATGATACCTATTAGTCCAAATGTGTACACTATTCACCTGTCGTGTCTTGGATTACCTCGGAACAATAAATTCTGACAAAAGTAAAGTAGACTTGATGTTCACTGTGATGAATTAAACACCTAAAACAAATCAACATGTAGGGAAAGAGATCAAACCTGGCTGGTTAGAACCGTAAAACATGCATTGGAATGTCTTAAACAAACAGCAAGGATTTTTGATTAGTAGTAAATGGGACTATGGGCGTTTGAGTAAATATGGTCCATTTACAAATTTCCATTTGTGTTCGTGTGTGTCATTTAGGATGGTGATTTCTAGGCAAGGGATGAGGCTGGCAACATTTTATATTTCTGATATGGTCAACAAACCTAGTGAAAAGACCAAAAACAGCTGGTCACTGCAGTTTTTAGCCAACACCAATTAAACAGGAGGAAATAGAGTGTTTGTTTGGGACTATTTTTCAGTGGTGGATTAATAAACATTTGGTGCATCCGCAGAACGATGTATGTGTGATTGAGTCAAAATGAACTACAGTGTGTGTTCATGGTAATGAAGGAACATGTCACCCAGTGCAACTCATTGATGTGTTTTTAATAGTTTTTGGACAACAATGAAGCTCAATGGCACAGAGGAAAAAGATACAAACACACACACACACACATAATAATAATAATAATAATAGTTATTAGCAGGATCAGTTCATTATTGGATTTGGTCTTTAAATGGGATTTGTTAACAAACAGGAAAATATAGAAAGTATGAGCACAATGTGAACCATTTGGAATACATACTGTACACACGTAATGAGATATGTCTTTTGTCAGACGTTTTATTTGAGTGACCCTTTAATGTCTGACATCAGTGTCCATGTCTTACGGTCATATTTTAGATGTAAATACACTGTAGGTAAATGACTTCCTCATAGCAAAGTCAACCAATCACAGCATCACTTATATTTCCTTATTTTTTCAGGCCACTGAACAGCCCAAAAAAATAAATAAAAACAACTGCCTGGAGTTAACCAAAAACATTTTACCACTAAAGTCTTCTCTCTAACCGTTGAAGCTACATTTATTAAACAAATATTAAAAGAGAGTCATGCAATGCTAAACATTTTATATTTTTTTTAAATGAACCAACCCATGTTTACCAAGAACCTTGGGCTACAAATGCAGGAGAGAGTACACGGATAATATCAAAGGCTTAATTCGTAATTGTAGTATGGCGCCGCCTGCTGAAAACTAGTTGACTCGCCAGCTTTGTTTACATTACGTTGCAGTCAGTTTAATGCATCATTAATTGGCATCCCATAATCCAATATGAAGTCCAAATCAGGACAATTTCTTTCCTGTTTTTTGCTGAACTTTAGTCCTGCTGCTTCATAAATGATTTGAACTAGTTTCAACATTAACATCAGTGATTTACTGGTAGGATTAGTTTTTAAAAAAATCAACATGTGATTTGTATTAATTTATACAGTAGCAGGGCGTAGTGTGAAAATCTAGCCAGTTCATTTTCAAATTTGGATGAAGTTGGAACATGTGTATATATATATATGTGTGTGTTGCTATTGTCAAAATGTTGTTTTTTTTTACTCTGTAGAGGTAGATTTTGTATGATGCACACTAAATGATTTAAGATTTTTCTCTCACCAAATGTTGCTAGAGATGTAGTTCCAGATAATATAGGCCTGCCTGGCTGATGAAATGTTTTGATTTTCAAAGAAGTGGTAGTTTTCCTGATGTCTGATTATACTTAACTGTTTAAACAAAACTTGAGCTTCTGAGGAAAAGATAACGTTTGTACTGACTGACTGGTGCTCACTGAATAAATGTCGTTTTTTTTTAATGTGGTGACTCCTTCAGTGTCCTTCACTCCGTGTCTATCAAAACCTGTAAATATTATTCTCAGGTTTTGCTTTTGATTTTCTGTTTAAAATGACATGTTGAAATCTACCAGGCACATATGAAAACACTTTAAAAAGGACCAGTGAGTAGGATTTAATGGCATCTACTGGTGAGGATGCAGCTAGCAACTAACTAAATAACCCTTCTGTCACCCTTTCCAGTAGAACCTATGGCAGCCTTCAGGTAACGTTAAAACTAGGGGTGTGCAAAAAATGTTTTCGATTCAAGCTCTACCGATTCAAAATAGATTCATAGAATTCATTCTTTTTTTTTTGTATGTATGTCTACTGCAGTTACATGGGAAAGTAACTACATTCACATACAGTGAATATATATATAAATATATATATATATATTTTATTTTTTTTTTTTTTTTTTTTTTAAATCGTGAATCATTTTTGAATCTAAAAATCGATTTTGAATCGAATCTTGAGCCTGAAAATCAACATCGAATCGGGACATTTTCTGAATCGTGCATCCCTAGTTAAAACATGGGGTCGTGAGCTTGTACAAACAACCTATGATAAAAATACTAAAACAAATTAAATGAACTAAAAAATAAATAAATAGAAAAAAGAAGGAACTGATGGTGAGCACAGTTTGTGATGTCAAAAAGAAGCAACCATGTTGTAACAAAAGATTTACTTTATTAAATGGATATGTACAGCACATTCCTGGATCAAAATAGCAAATCATTTTCTCTTTATATTGAGAATTCTCCACTTTTTTTTTTCCTTCAAGAAAAAGAAAAAAAAAAAGAAAAAAAGTACCCAGATATACAACAGGTGTGCTTCAATTTCCAAAATGTTTTAAAAACTCCCCTTATTGCACCAGAGCCTTACAGACTTGAGTCCCAGGGTTGGCGTAAGGATATCAGCCTTAAAACAGCGAACACACCACAAACACACTACGCTTGTGTGCCTCAAAACAAGGACAAAGTAAAGACACTTTACTAGTCGCTGCAGCTGCTTCCATGTAGCTCCACCACAAACATTATTCAAACAATAATTAGCTTAGAAAAGACCCCAAGACTGTCTATAAAAAAGAGTATCCATAAAATCCATAGCTTTAAAAGGAAAGAAAGATCTTTAAAATGGAAAGATTTTATGAATGTGTGTGTGTGTCTGCTTGTGTGAAAAGGTCCAGATGTGCACAGAGGTGAACAATAAAGCCCAGAATTTAAGTTAGACCGAACAGCTTTAGAAAACCACCTACCAACACCTGGAGGAACGTTCCAAAAAGCATCTTAGAGACTAAGTACGCTGAATTTAGCGGGCACGTAATGTAGATATAAATATTGTAAATATATATTAATACTCATCACGCAACACTGTTACAATGCTCTTTGGCTGTATTTACACAGACACAAAATTTGTTATTTTTCAACCCTTATGGGACCGCATGTCATCACGTACATCAATGCGTACTTTTTTTTCTTTGCACTTTAGACAATTGATTAAGTTGTAAAGGAAGCTAATCGATTATCAGCCGTGTGTGGTTGTCCAATCCTACGCCACACACCTCTCAACTATAACACTAATAACACATGGGTCATATTGAAATGAAAACTTTGGACGAAAAGAAACTCGCAGTCGCACGTCAACCAGACAATCTCGAAGATCCTAATTGTTGGCTTATACTTCAATTTAAGAGGTCAAAAGTACATAATGCTATAAACTGTGTGATAGCCCATATTCACAAAAAAAAAAAAAAAAAAGTCTAATCTTAGCAGTTAAAAAAAAATACATTAGCGGAAGCAAGAACATTGTTTTTGTTGCGCCTGTGTATAATCGGCCAAGATCTCCTGGCCCTGTACAATTAAAAACTGAAAAACTGACTTTATATCAGGTTGCTTTTGGAAAATGGAACAATAAAAATTAGGACTCTCACATGGTCCAGTTTATAAAATTTAAATGGACAAATATATATATATATAAAAAAAAAAAGCCTCTGGCAATTTGAACACTAAGTGGAATTTGACTCTGGGTTATATGCTGGTGTAAAACCGCTCTGCAGTGGCAATATCATCACGTGTAGTGTAGGTGTGTTTATTATACCAACAATGTTTCATAATTCTGCATTGATTGCGGGCAGTGTGCATCGATCAACTTTTGACTTTGGCGGTGTCGTTAAAAAACCATAAAAAAAAAATATATAAAAATGCAGCAAGGTGTCAAAACGTCCGAAGGAAAGAAAAGGCTGTCAAACTTGATGGGAAATGATCCCAAAACAAATTGAAACATCAAAACAGATATCAATCAACGTTGGCCTGATTAACACCACTGATCCAAACCTGACAAAGCCGATGTAATTTGATACAAATGGATGTAATGCTTCAGAAACTGTGATCAGTATGTACAAGCAAAGCCATGATAGAAGGCCAATTTTTTTATGCATTATTAATACACTAACACCCCCTAAAAAAAAAAAAACACGGCCAACACATATCCAGTCAAACTAGTTTTCTAAAGACGTACATGTAAATAACTTAGCATGTCCTAAAGTATTCAGGAGGAGAAGCAGGAAGTAGTTGCCGCTGCAGTGCAAATCGGAGGCTAAAGTATAAAGAGTACATGTCCCTGAGAACCAAAATCTATCGATTGAAGAGGGTTTCCAAAACGCCAAGGATTCTCTGCACTGTGTGACGAGGAGCGGGATAAATCCCCGTGTGTTCTCAGTCTACGCTGCCATGGAAGTCCAAAACGAAGGCAATAGCAGCTCCTCGAGTCAGTGAAAACTCTCCTGCCTCTCAGCTGTCACCTCTTAAAGAGGTGTAGGTGGACAGTGCTAAGACTGACACAAGGAGCTGTAGGAGCAAAAAAATAAAAATAAAAAAATTAACTAATTCCATGGGCTGTAATAATGCTCAGACAGAAAACTTTGTAAAATAAAAAATGAAGTTAAGGTTTTAGTTCCTGTTCTTTTTGTTTTCCTCTATGCTAATTATTTGGTTTCAATGTGCTGGCATGTCTTATTTTTTTTTTGCCACTTGGATTTTCTCTAAAATGCATATTTAATGACGATGCACTTGTAAAAAGGCAGTTTCACTTCACTGGATCTTCGTTACTACTATGCATATGTAACCCAACCAAGCTCATCAACAACCATAGGAAATCTTTTTTCTTTTTTCTCCTAAGAAACAAAGACTTGAATCCATCAATCAATTATGTTAAGTAGAGGGATTGATCTATGAAATCACCCTCTTTTAGACCCAAAAGAAGAAGGGGGAAAAAAAAAAGAGCTATGGCCACATCCCAGATGCACCTTACTCTTCTCGCCAACACATTGAGTTCCGTTCCACACCAGTAAGCACACTGTAGGCTCACACAAGCATAAGAAGGCAACATCTCAGAGGGGACGCAAAACTATAATAAATAAACAACAGCCAGGTTACATTGACATAACTCTGATCTCACGAGAAGAGGCGAAGGGACAATGGAATTCTGTGTGGTTGTGTTTGGAGTAAAAGTGGGCATAATTTAGTTTGCTCAAGTGCAAAGAGTGAAAAGAAACTTTCACATTGATGAGGTTTTGATCAGAGATGCTGAGTCAGGCTTTAAAACAGCAGCTTAAAAAACACTAAACACACCTCTCTCTCCTCACACAGAGCCCCCCACACACACACACACAAAACAGCTCATCACTCAGAGACTTTGGCTGCCTCAAAGTTGACAGCCAGCTTTCTGTGCTTCCTCTTGCCGGAGGAGCCAGGGGTGTGGCCCGTGGATGGGACGTTTTGTCGAGGGGGTGTGTGGGGGACTGCATTCGTCGTGGAAACGCCGTCGACTTGACCAGGACTGGACGAGGAGGGGTTGGTGTTGGCGGCGTATTGGTGCAGCTGGTCGACTTTACCGCCCTGGGGTTCAACCGGAGCCAGAGATTGGCTGTGCTGGTTGTGGGCTTTCTGGGACTCGTTTCTGCTCACAATGTGGGCGGCGCTGTAAAACTCCCGAGTGTCCTGGTTCTTCTTGTTGGCCGAGACTCGCTTCTTAGTCACCTGTTAAGGTCAGAGGACAAGCGGAAAGCTAGGTTACCATGATTGTAGCGTTACTTTATCAGCATTAAAAAAAATAACAGAAGGAACAAAATAGAAATACAGCAAAATCTGAATGCTCAGTTCATACGTGTAAGTCTACCTGTAATGGAATAAATTGGTTGTGTGAGCCGATGGGCACTGTTGCTGCGGGTTGGGGGCGGGCAGCACCAGGGAAGTTTCCTGCTGCTCCATAGAACGGCTGGTTTTGATGGTGGGGAGGAGGCAGCGGCATTCCCCACAGAGGGGCCGGGCCGAAACCCTGGTGGGGCAACAGCAAACCACCTGGAAAAGAAGAGCAAACTCATGTATTCATAGGGCTCTTCATCTCAAGAAAGTCTCAAATGACAAAAAACAAAACAAAAAAAACATTACAATTAGAGAACAGACAAATAAAGAGAGACAAGACAAGACACATTTCCCAAAACCTGCAAAAATGTATTTTGTTATGATATACGTTTAGGACTTTTGGCAATGCCGAAAGAAGAAGATAAGAAGAATCGTGCTGACAATAATCTTGCAGGTACAGCCACAGAAAGCTCTCGACCATCTACCACACACTTGTCCATTTAAAATGTAAGGAGAAAAGACCGACCTTGCTGGTTGAAGACGGGGCCCATGGCTCCTAAGGTTGGGGGTCGTATCTGCCCCACTCCTGGGTATAGAGGGGGTGGGAGGGGGAAGCCAGATCCCACTGAGTTCTACAGATGAGCAAGACACATGGAAGCTTTAATTGTAGATCTGTACAATAATACATACTTATGCACTCCCTTACAGATTGGACAGCCAACAAGTCAGTTTAGCAGGCTTTAGCGATAGCTAAATGTTATCCAGAATGATCACAAAGTGTTTGTCAACCTGTTTAACTGTCAATAGGTCTTGCTTTCTTTCCTCGGGGTACCAGCCAGAGGGCTACAGTTAATTAAAAAAAATATACTCACATACATGCAAGTGCACATTTCAGATCGATAACTTTGTAACGTGAACAGCGTGTCTACCGTTTACCTTGCGAGGAAAGATAAAACAATCGCTGGCATAATATCTTTCTGGATTTTAATCACAGTTTATGTCTGGTAGGTATTAAAAACCGTTATTCAGTGTTTTGGCATCCGATAGCATTCAACCTCATGGATCAGTAACTCAAGGGGGACTTCCCGAATCCTGAAACAGCATGCCACCTACAACCCTTTGCGTTGTTTTAACACAGGGCTGGTGTGGATTCCCACTCAAGTCAGGGACTGGTGTAATCGTAATTTTTGGATTTCAAAACACATTAAAATCACTGATATTTTGAATGCCTTTTGGACGTTCTCAAAAAAAAAAAAAAAAAAAAAGAACCTTCACACTTTTGACACCAACTGATTGAGATAAAAATCTCTCATAGGAGGAACAAATAGTGCGAATGATTTCTGACTTCCATAGATCAAAAATAAGATGGCTTCCACACCCCACTAACCATTGCAAGCTTACATTCTCACAAACATAAACATTAATTTGTGTGTGTGTTGTACCAGTCTTTGGAGGGCAAAGAAGGCAGCTTTTTCCTTGGCATCATTTTCTGATTGGCACTGGGGACCATGAACCATCAACCCATTGGACAGCTTCACCTGACACACTACTGTGCGACCCTGTGGAGACAGAAGACACATACTTTAACACATACACTCACACAAGGCACGCACAACCATCTGGCATATATCTACACCCTGCAGGTAAATAAATATATGTGTGCTGCAAACAACTGCGTTACCTGTCTGTTGCCTATGTAGCTGAAATCGGGTGGTGCCATTCCTAACCCCAAACAGACACACGTCAGCTCTGACACCTTACTGGTCAGCCCAGCGTTGGAGAGGTTAGCAGAAACGGCCATTGCGGGAGAAGCCATTGCAGCTGCATCGCCGTGGGGGGCGTTCATATTTGCTGCTGGAAAGAGAGAAAATGGGATGAAAGGGGGAAAAACAAACATGGTTTAAGTTGTATACAGATGGGTGAGCATCTTCTTCCTGGGTATTCAAATCTGGTTGCAGTACATTTGCTTGTGGTGTAGTAGGTACCTAGTTTCTTGGATGATCGTCTCCTGTTCTGCTGCTGGCCACCGGCGTTATCTGCCCCTTGAGAAGAGGGACTTCCTGTTCCAGCACCGTCAATCTTCAGCATCTCCTTCAGCATCAGGGTTCCCTTCTGCAAAAACAAGAAACAACCCCAGTTCAATTATCTTGACCTGCCCTAGTAAGAAGTGATAGAATGCCTTGATTGAAGTTAAATGATGGCGCACACATGCATGTTCTAGAGGATTTCAAGGAACAGGTTGTGTTTTTGTGTACAGTGATGATCATCATATGCATTCAAGTAAAAAGCTTAAAAACTATTAAGGTCATTTCATTTTAAAATCAGGATGGAATAGAAAGAGAACACATGGCCACAGCTTGTTGAAGAGGCCTGAACAAAGTCATTAAAGTTGGATTTAATCACACACATTGGTCAGCCAATTAGTCTGTTCACTGAACATTCTGAACGTTTGTACTATTATCGTTTTCATATCAAAAGCTACAGCAGACATGATTAGCAGTGTGTTACCCAGCTGCAATGACTTCACAACAAAGAAATCTTGACTGCTGTCTGGATCGTTTCCTCACTCTCTGCTCGCTTTCGTTTGTAAATTGTAAAACACACAAGCTTGGCTGAGGATGATTTTGGGGAGGATCATCACTGCCAAATATTCATTCCAGAATTTTAACCTATTAAATGCCAGTTTGTTTTCAAAATGTCAGTGTTGTTTTTAAATGTGAAAAAAGAAGGGAAAAAAGTAATTGTTTTACTTTTAGTCTACTTATTAGACGGTCATCTTAAGCAATCTTTATCTGTGATATTCACCATGGCGAAGGACTGCGGAGACAACGGGCCATCTGACTGGCTGGAGGGTGCTTGAGGAGGAGCTGGAGGGGGCGGGGTTTGCTGGTTACCCGAGGAGATCTTGAGACTGGCTATCAGGTCCTCAAACTCAGTCGTAGCCTAAGTCAGAGAAATATGTGGAGAGACAGAAGCGTGGAAGAGGGGAGACATTTGTTTACACATACACTGTGGACCTATTTAAAAAACAATTCTGACCATTGTGGTTAAAAACAAGCCACTGGGTGACATTGCCTAGACCCATGCACTGTCCCTTACAACTTGGAGATGCACATAAAGTGATCAGAAGAAAAATCGGCTCGGAAAAAGGAGATTGAAAGTGTGTGTGTGTGTGTGTGTGTGTGTGTGTGTGTGTGTGTGTGTGTGTGTGTGTGTGTGTGTGTGTGTGTGTGTGTGTGTACCTTATTGGCTGTGTTCTGTGGGGGGAAAAGGGAGTTGACATCTTCATTTTTCTTCAACAGTCTGATGCCACCAACTGGGGCCTGTAAAGTATGCACAAACCATCAATATTCTAGCCACATATTCACACACATGAATATCACATATCACTTATATATTAAAGCAAAGGTCTGCATCCAAAAACACAATTCAGCTTACTGTACACACAAATATACAAACAATTCATGCATATCATTCTAGTCCAACAGCATTCTTTATATATTATTATTGCTGTAACATTTATATATTCTCCCACATGTGCAGTTCAGGTTAATAAACTGCTTAAATCTGAGTTATGTGTAAGACTGTCGGCCTCCTCATGCTCTCCAGCTTATGACCTGTCCGTTTTGTGAGCCAACAGGTGTGGTCTGAGCAGGTGTGTACTTACAGCTTCGTTGGAGTGCTGGTTCTTCCGCTGTTGGGAAAGTCCTTCCTAGAGTTGGAAACACACACGGTTTTGCTTTAACACATCACATCTTCATGAGTGGGTTTTAAAACCTAACACTAAGTGGAAGACGTTCCATACATTTTAAATCCCACAGAGACATTTTCAAATCATACCAGAAAAGCTTTTTGTGATTTGTATTGCCTTTCATCAGCACAACGGTGCACGTGTAACAGCTACATCAGACCATATTATGGGGTTTTGAACCCTAGACTGTATAAAAGATGGACATAGTCTCTGTGATGTCACTCATAGGTTTCTGAAGAGCCAAAATGAAGCTCAAAGTGGGTGTCTCCCGGTTGCTCCGGCCTTTGCCATCTTGGCAGTGCCTGACGTCGGCTAATCTAAAAATTTGGCAAAGAGGTGGAGCGTGGATGGAGCTGAATCAGGCTGAATGAAGCTCACAGTCTATGGTTGCATAATGCTCTTAATTATGCAGAAATCTAAGCCTGTTTAAAGTTAAAATAACTTGACATGTGTATAACAAGTTCTGGAGAGGGCCAGCACAATATTAGTCTTTTCTCACTATTAAAAGGTGCTGTAAGTAGGATTGCGAAGATCCAGGACTTAGCCAAAAAATGTTAAGATCGAAAAGCCCAAAACAGTCTCCTAAGCACCTCCCCCCACAAGGGAGAATGAATGTGTGTACATGAGCAGTGACTGACATGCAGTTAGAAACCCCCCTTGGCCCCGATTGGTGCATCTGAACAAACAACAAATTGCATTTTTAATTACCTGCTTCATGTAGTTCTACTCAAACAAACATAGGGTCAGTTTCAGCAAATTAGATTAGAAAGTTAGTTTTATAAGGCTTACCTACTGCACCTTAAATATTTTAAAAAGCCCTCAATCACACACTTTCACTCAGACGTACATTGTGCCAGTGAGCAGGAGGGTTGAGAGGAGGACCAGAGTTCTGCAGAGACTGCCACACATTACTGTACTCCTGGAGAAGAACCGAGACAACATTAGAAAATGTATATTTGTAAGGTCACATATTTAAAAAGGGTCTATAGAAGTAAGAAGGGTTTACACATACAGGTGGCTCTGCGCTTACCTTGGACTGTTGTTTCTGGATAGGACCCTTAGAGGGAGAGTTCCTGTTGCCCTGGGAGGCTGCCTTCCCCATACCATGTTTGTTGTTATGCTACAGGGGTGGAGAGGTGGAATGGAGAAAGAAAGAGAGAAAGAGTTTGTGTGAAAGGGAAGAAAATATTATTTGGTGAGCCATCCAAGGCCTAGTCCACACAAAGTTTGTTTTTTTTAACAGGGTTTTTTTGCCTTCGTTTGTTCTAAAAAAAATAAAAAAAAATAAAACTATCCACACATGCAGTCTAGAAAAATCTCCATCCACATTAAAACCCATAAACACAATTTAAGCACTGTCAAAAGCATGCTAAGCCAACAGGCGGCGATATAACCACAGTAGCTCAAAGAATAAGATGATGTTGGCCAATCAGAAACCTGTAAAAAAAAGCTGTTACCGGAAGACTTCCCACCAACTAGAAGTCTGACGATAAACATTCTTACAGTTCATTAAAAGTTCAAATCAGAAAACCCTTACCTGTGTGGGTATAAAGGGTGAACGTGGAGAGTGGTTCAGGCCGGACAACTGGCGCTGTGAGTTGAAATTTGCGGCTGTGGCGGGCTGAGGTTTGACGATGGCGGTGAGTTTGTGGGAGGTTTGATCCACTCGCGCTCCGTGGGAAAAGTTAATGAGAGCGCAGGGAGGGAGGCGGTAACAACGAGGTGAAGTACACCTGAGGACAAAAAGGAGGCATGTCTAGTTTGAAATCATTCAGGTGTGGAGTGGAAGGCGTTTACTTTCTATTCCTAAGTATTATATTTTACAGTTTACAAAGTAGTTACTGCAGAGTCACTGAGTGTGATTACCTGATGGAGAGACCTCCAGCAAATTCTTCATCAAAAAGCACTTCATAGAGAACCTCTGCCTCACGATCCGCTGAAGACAGACACAATATAAACTGTGAGAATTATAGGTTACATTTATATTTTCTCCTTTATATCATTGACATCATACCCTTACAAAAAGGTGCTGGAGCTTTGGTAGAATTTTAAACAATATTGAGAAATCAGGATGAAAAGAAATTAAACTGTGTCCTCACCTCCTTTAATGCCGATGACGGTTCCTCTGAGTCCCAGTGGGACGGTGAAGCCCTCCCTGGTGTTGATGACTCTGTCAAACAGGCGATACTCTGCCTCCGGGTCCGGAATCACTCCCTGCTGCTGCTCCAAGGGCTACACACAAACACAGGCATTCATATTACATGTTCAATACATTGCAAACATGTACAGTACACATAGGGCTCGACTAGCACTTATTTTCATTATTATTATTATTATTAATCTGCCAATTATCTTTTCAATTTTTTTATTTATTTTTTGGTCAAAAATGTCAAAATGATGCCCTTCACAATTTCCTAAAGCTCAAAGTAACATCTTCAAATGAATTGTTTATTTCCAAACAGTCCAGAACCAAAAGACATCCAATTTACGATCACAATATACTAAAAAGAAGCAGTAAAATGTACTCACCCTGAAGAGGAGATGAGGCTTGACTGTCACACGGACTTTCTTGGTGCTCTTCTTCACCTAAGAGAAGGATGGTGGGAGTGACACAGCGATAGAGAGGATGAAGAGAGATGTGTGAATTGAGGGACAGTGAGTTCACACAGAGAGAACTTCTTATAATAGGTGCTTTTCGTCTGCAGGAACTAGGAACCCCCTGATCAGAGAGTAGTACTTTCTGAAAGTACAGGAACATTCGGTGTGGGGTTTGCTTGGTTGACCAACGCTGGTTGGTCAAACACACACACAGAGCGGCTGCTTTAACTTGCCGACCGCTTCATTCATAAAACAAGGAAGTACTCTCATATTGATTTAAATTTTTTTTTAAAAGACAGAAAAAGAGAGAGAGAGATTGGGCACATGGCAGTGCTTTGAATGATAGAAAGAAAAAAAAAAAAAAAACTTATTTTCTGATGGTTTCTCAGCGGTTACGATCTAAAATCTATTTTGTCTGTGTTTTTTAGATGAAATGGGCGGGCACACTGAACTGCAGGCTGCACAGTGGGCTTACCCCTGCGACCACCAGCAGCCCCCGCGCTCATCCCGCTCCTCCCACTCTTCAATTCCGGTAAATGGTCATTGAGTCCAACTGCCCACTGGCCGATTCAACATGTCAAATCGGCCCAAACGAACAGCGACGGTTCCTCCGACTGACGACGGCACGGAACACACCGAACAGACTCGGGTCACCGATCTCGCCAGACTGCCCGACGGCCGATAAATCGGGTTGGTGCGTCAGCGCCTTCGTACGTCAGTGGACTAATTTGCCTAATCTTCACAGCTCTTTAGATCGTTGAGGAAACGTGCACAACAATCGGCTGAAGGAACCTTCTAACCCAGTTCCTTTAAAACAGTTCTGGGGACTTAAAAAGACCTTAGAACCTGTGTCGTATAGTAAGTGGAGGAAGTATCCTGTAGTTTGAGACTGTGTACGTCAGTCACCTTGGCTTTCTCCACTGCTTCCTCGATCCTCTCCACGATGGCAGAGTCCAGTACCTGTAGGTCACATGAAGTCCTGCCGATGGAGCTTACTGGGTGACTTTTCAACCATGAGGTGATTTCGGCAACCCTCTCCGCCCTGTGGGGTGTCCATCAGTATCAGATATCACCAATAAATACACCATCAATTCAATTAATTCAGAACTGTGACTGCTGAAAAAATAGTTCAACAGAGGTAGATCCAGAGGAAATGCTTTGGAGCTTATATAGGCTGCTCTTACTTTTATCTGACAGGGCTGATAAATATTTAGGTTTTCCTCAGTAATTGTTTAACTGCATTGTGACTGAACTGCCATTATGTACCCCAATCACAAGAGATTAAATAATATCTATGTACGTGTTTGTTTTACCCATTCTGGTCCTCTTCAGGCCAAATGTCATCTTCATAGAAAACATCATCATGACCGTTTCTTGACACCGAGTTGAATACCTCAGAAAATCTAGAAAAGCATAAAGAAATATTTTAAATGTTAAAATACTGCAACATTTATTAGATTCATTCACACATACATTCATAGACTATTTTAGACTGTGTGAAGTTAAAACAAGAATTCAACATATTTCAAAGAATTAAGGACTCTTTAAAACCGCAGCCTGACGGTAGATGAATACATTTTCTCACAGGTTTTATTTAGTTTTTACCTGTCCAGGTATTCGGCCAGTAATTCCTCCACAGCAGCAGAGTAGAGCCACTCCTTTTCAGTTCTCTTGGTGTATCCAGGAACCTCCTCGTTCTTCTTGTTGAACTTGAGGTTCAGGCCGACGTTAGCTTTTTGCTCTCCACAGGGACTGCAAACAATGCAGAAGAAAACATTGGTGCCGAGAAAGACAGCAGGAAAAATGAAGATCTGATGAGTGAAACAAACAAAACCTTTTAATACAAAAGAAATGCAGAACAACCATGCCAAAAATAGGCACATAAGGTTTCTGCCTGGGAGAGTGAAGGTGGCAATCCCCAATGGTCCACTAAGATTATATTCACTACTGATTTACACAGGCCATGAAAGTGCAAATTCTTAACATTTTACATATTAAAAAAAAAAAAAAAAAAAGACCTAAATGTCAGAATAATAAGTAAATAAATATGGTAAATCTTAGATTTAACCACTCACTTCCTCTTAGAGCCTCTACCAATGAAGATGCTTCCTGAGAAGCGGGAGACAAGGTAGCTGGTGATGCCGAGACGAGATGCCAGGACGTACCCAGGGCTGTACTTCACACAGTACTTCTACAAAATACAAAGACGTGCAGGCATACAGTACATACGTGAGGCTCAAAAGGGTGTGCATGGGAAATATTCTCAGGATCAAACACCATTTCTCACTTAAACGACTTCACAAGTCTGTGTGTGTCTCTTACATGCTGATTCTGGATTAAGGGCTCCAGCTGTGGTTCATGCGGCACACTGAAGACCACTCGTACCCGGCCGTCTTTAATGACATCACTGGAGTCTTGCACCTGTTAAGCAAGTAATAAAAGAGACGGTGATTCTCATTTCAATAAGCAAACAAGCCGACGTGTTGCTTTCCAAAAATGATACACAATAACCAAGAACACTTGCTAGATGAAAAGCATTATGATCAGAGGAGTTTTTAAAACAAGACATTGCAATCAAGTTAATATAGGAGAGAGAGTACAAAAGAAAAAAAATCATTTTCTTGTTTATAGACTACTTTAGCTTTCTGGTATTCATTATAGAATTTTGTTTATCATACCCTTTCATTATTGAATACTACTAATTGAAGTTCACTTCAGTATTACACTATTTTAGGATGAGTTTAAAAGAGGACCCAAACCTCTCTTACTTCCTGATGTCCAACCAGGATTGCAAGAATAATGTGGGTCAGTGTAATTATAAAATGATTTATTAAGTGGCAAAAGGACAACTGATTTTCATTAAAAGGTTTAGAGAACAATACAGCATATACACACATACAAACATGACTATTTTAGATCAAAATACATCTTAATTTGCCCTTTAAAAGTAAAAAAAAAAACTTTGATAACTTGTTCCAAGTTCCTGTGTTTGACTGTCCATTATTTCCACAATGATGTGATCCTCTGACTGAAGGAGGAAAAGAGATCACGTACCTCGCCCATGGCACCGTAGTAAGGGTTCCCCACCATGAAGACAGTGGTTGCTGGAGGGAAGAGCTCGTCTAAGCTCTTAAAGCAGGTCAGACACGAGTAAAAGGCCTTGATGTCCTGAGAAGACGAAAGGGAAACGTGGAATATGGGCGAGTGAGTTAGTGAGTGGGTGACATAGGTGGTGAGAGTCAGCATTATCAGTTAACTAGATGTCAATGTGAATGTGCATCTGTATCAGTGATGACAATAAACATCTTACCAATAAATAAAGTTTGAAATAAAATCCTTCAGTCTACTCTATGTCTGTATAATAAACAAAATATTATGTGCTTGGGCCTGGAGTATGTGTGCCACATTTCACAAAACACTGCTTACGTCATTAACAGACACATACACATTTGTAAGGTTTATTTGAAAGTTTAGATGGATTGAGCCCATCTGCAATCCTCAGCTCAGGCTGTTTTATCTGCTGCCTCGTGGCCCTGCTGGAAAACACCACATCTTAGCACAAAATCTAGGACTGACAAGTACTGCAACCAAGTGTGTATCAGTATGTATGTGCTTGAGTGAATAAACCTCATGGAACCAAAGGACTTTAACAAGGACTACAATCTGTCACTAACCGCTACCAATGTATTATTTGTTACACACACACACACGCACACGCACACGCACACGCACACGCACACGCACACGCACACGCACACGCGACCAGACTGAGCTTCTGCCACCGTACTCCATTCATGGAGCATAATTGGTCACAGGTTTCCATGAAATGTGTATCTGTGTATCCCTTTCTTGTTTGTGTATGCATGTACCTTAACCACAGTCTGGTAGGCAAAAGGCAGGACCTGCTTAGCCCACTGTTTCTCAAGTTCCACCACCCCGTTGGCTTTGGGGACGTATTTCCTTCCGGTCAGCAACTGGCCGTACAAAACCACCGATGTCTCATTCACCATGATGCCTTTCCTCTTCAAGAAACTGCGAGAAAAAGGAATTGTCATTTATCAATTATATTGTTGTTGGGTTTAATACATTACCAAGAAACCTTCTAGTGTGCAATTACAATGGCTTTAAAAGGTATCTTACTCACTAAGACATGAGAAGCAATATGTTTAAACAATATTACTATGAACATTTTTAAAACCGCTGTGTTTCTCTATAAATTCAGAAAACAAAGTATATTGTTTTGTTGTTCATTGTGCCTTACTGTTCAGTGAGTCCCTGGACATCCTTCACCCAGTCCTTTTGCTCCTTGTCAGACAGGCGGGTGACTTTGGTGGGGGGAGGAGTGGAGGGCCTGTCATACACTTTTTGGACACCAGGTGGTTCCTCTAGATAAAACCTGCGAAACAGAGTGAAAGATTTTACTTGTAATTGCTGACTCACCCAGCCTAGAAATCGAGGCGCAGCCTAGCAGCAGCAAATGTAATTTGCAGCCAGGGTCGTCTAGCAACTCTCCGTTGGCTTGCGAGCTGGAAAAAACAAATTCTGGTCAGGCCAATCACATCGTGTATAGAGTCGGTGGGCGGGCTTAACATAAGGACGGCAGAGTTGCGACAGTTCCGTGTGAATTCCCTGCTACTTGAAAACTAAGAAGATGGCCGCTGCTGATGGCGAACAGCGGTCTTTCCAATCGGCTTTGGCCGCAACTCTGGAAGACTTGGAGTTCAGCTTTTCTTTGAGAAAAGAACGGCACTGAAGTCATTCTTAAAAAAGGAAGAGGTGTTCAGAGTTTGCTCTAGTTGGCTATGAGTGAAGAGGGAATTTGAAAGACAACCGTTTATCCCGCCCCTCGGATTGAGCCCTGCCAATGGTGAGTTCCCAGACCCAACATCTTGATGTGGGTCTGGCTTGTCAGGCTATGACTCACCGATACAAAGACGGAAATTTGTGCTAGCTTAAGCCAAACAGAAATGCTTGTTACAATTGGTGATCGTGGGTGAGGTTTCGCCATCTGATATTTTAAAGCCACTTTGTGTAGAATTTGGCACCCCCCGGCGGTAGAATCTAAAAGGATCTCTTTTTCAGCATCCGTAGTTATCATGGGGGTGCGTCTTTTCCGTCAACAATCTTTTCCTTTCAGTTCTTATTGACTGAAAAATCTAATCACATGAAACCAGAGAAATTCTAATAAAATGGCAATAACTTCATACACTGATTTTTAATACATAGGTTGAATCTTTCCGGATTGAGAAAATCATGTGATAATCAAAAACAATCTTCCATTAGACACATTCAACACATAATTACTTCCATCATTGGCCTGATAGTAATTCTTACTTGACATCGCCATCTGACACTGCAATGATGCGAGCTTCCTCTAGATGCGGCCAGTTGACAAACACCGGCTTCCCCAGTACTTGGGCAGCAACATCATCACATCCCTAACGAGGCAGAGGAAAAAAGAAAGAGGGATAGAGTAAATGTGATATACGCAGTGTGCAACAGAGAGAAGGATAAGTAGACAAGAACAAACCAGAGCTAACTCTGTTATTTTTTTTTTTTAAATAGCATTTCATCGTATCGTTGAGAAGTCAAAGCAGCTGTAAAATTCTGTATTATTGATGCAGACATTTCATTCAAAATTCAATAACTAGTAAGAAGTACTACACATTATTTAACTATTTGTTTTTAAATAAGAAATTCTGCTCACAATTTGAGTTCATGTGTTGATGAGGTGCCCAACTCCTGTCTCTATGTTTTCCTACATAATACAGCTGCACATTGCAGACTTAAGTAGGTTGTTATAAGAACTAGTAAAACTAAACCTTTTCAGGGATCCTTGACTTTTCTTGAGCCCCAATCTAGAGGAAGCTTGCATCATTGCAGTGTCAGATGGAGACGGCCAGTAAAAAATTGTATTGCAGCAATAATGATGTAATTGCCATTAATAATCATTCAAAAAGATTTTGAGTGATTAAGATATACACTTAAGCTATTTGATATACTTTTTTCATGAAGACAGACATTTTTATAAAGACACATTTTGAGAAACTCTTTAATTAATTAAGTCTGCTTTAAATATCTTCAGCAGGTTTATTTTTTATAAATGAGATCAGTAAAATGAAAGGAAAGCTCACTGCCTCTGCGTCCTGGCTCGGGAGGATCTCCAGCATCATGTTCTCCCCTCTGCTGCTCTGCTGGAACACAACCACCCCACTCTTCTTCTTAAAGAACTAGAAGTGAGTGAGGCCATACATGGGAGAGAAAGAGGCAGAGATAAGACAGAGAGACAAAGAATGACTGACGAGTTGTAATGATTCTACTTCAAAAATTAGTCTACAATAAATAAACCCAGGCTATTACCAAGACACTCCATCAGACCCTGTGTTGGGGCTTAGAGCCTTTAAATGTAACCCAGCCATGCAACACAAATATACTGTATATGCACACACCCACACACCTTGTGTTTGATGTGTTGCAGTGTGGGGAAGCCACAGAAGTACAGAGATGAGCGGTCGAGGCGTCTGCTCACGTGGTCCAATTGTACATGCCAGGCATCCATAGGGATGTCTGCTTTCCTGCAACAAACAAACAATACAGTCCACCTGCAGTGAACATCAGGCTGAATGTGCACTAAGTGGGTATTACTGGCTGAGTTGGTTTTCTTTGGTTGCGTTTGTGTGAAAGCATGCACAAATAAAGCTATTCCCTGAACCTGCAATGTGACAGTAAAACCATGACCAATTCCATGCAGCAAAAATTCAAAACAATCCTTCACTAGCTTTCCCTCTTTATACATCGTCAGCTGAGTTTGTATATGTTTCATGCAGCTTTGTTAGAAATACAATCCATCAGAAACCGTTACATCTTTATGCTATATGAACAGATTAGACAAGTGTACTTCCATCACTACTTCATTACAGATCAGAGTGAAAACATGTCCACGTAATTGTTCTATTTCATAATAACCTGCATACATTCACTCAAATATACACACTATATACAATATATACAGTGGGGGAAATAAGTATTTGACCCCTTGCTGATTTTGCAGGTTTGCCCACTTACAAAGAATGCAAAAATCTAAAATTTTAATCATATGTACATTCTAACAGTGAAAGACAGAATCCCAAAGAAAATTCCAGAAAATCACATCATATGAATTTATTAAAATTGATAACCATCTGATGAGGAAAAACAAGTATTTGACCCCCTGGACAAACAGCAAGTATTCTGGCTCCTACAAGCCAGTTAGTCTTTCTTTAAGACACAGCCCCAATCCGAACCAATTATCTACATCAAATATACCTGCCTCACCTCGTTACCTGTATAAAAGACACCTGTGAACACCCAAACAACCAGCATCCAACATCACTACCATGGGCAAGACCAAAGAGCTTTCTACGGACATCAGGGACAAGATTGTTGATCTGCACAAGGCTGGGATGGGCTACAAGAGAATCGGAAAGCAACTTGGAGAGAAAAGATCAACTGTCGGTGCAGTTATCAGGAAATGGAAGAAGCACCACACAACCACCAACCTCCGTCGGTCTGGGCCTCCATACAAGATCTTGCCTCGTGGGGTGTCCCTGATCATGCGAACGGTGAGGAATCATCCCAAAACCACAAGGGGGGAACTGATGAATCAACTGAAGGCAGCTGGGACCACAGTTACAAAAGAAACGGTTGGTAACACACTACGCCGTCATGGATTGAAATCCTGCAGCGCACGCAAGGTCCCCCTGCTCAAGAAGAAACATGTACAGGCCCGCATGAAGTTCGCCATTCACCACCTGGACGACTCAGAAGAGGCCTGGAAGAAGGTGATGTGGTCAGATGAGACCAAAATAGAACTTTTTGGCCTCAACTCAACTCGTCGTGTTTGGAGGGCAAAGAACACCGAGTACAACCCAAAGAACACCATCCCCACCGTCAAGCATGGTGGTGGCAACATCATGCTTTGGGGGTGCTTTTCAGCCAAGGGGACGGGACAACTCCATCGTATTGAGGGGAGGATGGACGGGGCCATGTATCGTGGAATTCTGGACCGACATCTCCTTCCCTCAGTGAGAGAGCTGAAGATGGGTCGAGGATGGGTGTTTCAGCACGACAACGACCCTAAGCACACGGCCAAAGCAACAAAAGAGTGGCTGAAGAAGAAGCACATCAAGGTTCTGGAGTGGCCTAGCCAGTCTCCAGACCTGAATCGATTGAAAATCTTTGGAGGGAGCTTAAAATTGAGTTGCCAGGCGACAACCTCGGAACCTGAATGATTTGGAGGCTGTCTGCAGGGAGGGTGGGCCAACATCCCTGCCGAAATGTGCACAAACCTTGTCACCAACTATAAAAACCGTTTGACATCTGTGCTGGCCAATAATGGCTTTTCTACAAAATATTAACATGCTGTTTGTCCAGGGGGTCAAATACTTGTTTTTCCTCATCAGATGGTTATCAATTTTAATAAATTCATATGATGTGATTTTCTGGAATTTTCTTTGGGATTCTGTCTTTCACTGTTAGAATGTACATATGATTAAAATTGTAGATTTTTGCATTCTTTGTAAGTGGGCAAACCTGCAAAATCAGCAAGGGGTCAAATACTTATTTCCCCCACTGTATGTGCATATAATGTGTGTAATTCTATACTTTCTCCTTCTGATCTTGTGTGTCCTCGATCTAGCAGACATGATGAAATGATTTTATGGTATTTAAGATCATTTGAGAAAGACTACTTCAATTCATGTAAGTGTGTACCTACTTGACATGGCAGTGGACGATGTCGGGGAACAGCTGAGGCAGGGGGGAGATGTACATGAAGTCTACTTCAGAGTCATAGGAGTAGACTGCACACTCTGTGTGACGATTCCTGGCCTTCTCTTCTTTGGTCATCTTCAGATTATAGGGCTCCATGGCTGCTAGTAAGCACCTCTGTTCAATGAACACACATGAGTATGGCTGTTTTAACATAACCGTGGCAGGATTTTTTTTTCCTGTGTCTGTGTGTGTCTGTGTGTGTGTGTACCTCATCTATGAAGGGAATAAGAACCACAGCCTCCCATTCCTGCTGCTTGCCATTGAGGTCCGTTTTAAAGTCAACAGGGTAGTACTCAATAATGGGCGAATTTTCACTGGTCATCAGGTGCTGAAACGTCAAAAACTATAAATTATCATCTTTATCATTTCACGTTTGGATGTTGCATAAACCCCAATATTTGCTCCTTTTTAGATATTGTTCCACATGCAGACACATTTGCGATACTTGTACTTGTAAGTGAAATCCCAAACATTACCCTGTAACTCTCAGGCAGCAGCTCCTTGCTGGCAGCAGGCAGGACTGCCAACAGTTGCTGGAAGGGCATGAAGGGTTTCTCCAGGTCAAAGGTCAACTTTAACTCCGATATGTTCCTGATGTCAGACAAGAAGGGTGCGTAGTGGTAGGGGTAGTACCTAGAGAGGCATACAAACATTATTTAAAGAAGGATTTAAAAATCAAACTGAAGAGAGCAGATGGACCGAAGGGGAAAACAGTGCTCTTATTATGGTCTTCAACTTAAAATCAATGTTTTTTTTTTACATAACTAAATGCTTCAATGACTCATTACATTCTATTTTTTTCCTGATTTGTTTTTTGAGTCAAAAGAAATGATCTGACACTCCATCACTTCTTAGGAGAATTTATTACATTATCTGAATTACCTCACAGTGCTGGAATGAAAAGGATCAAAGAGTGGAGGGTAAGAAAAATTAAGATGACATTCTCACCAGCTCCAGGACTGAACACCGTGGTAGTAGTAGTGGAGAATCCACTGTATACCTTCCACATAACACTTGGCCTGCTTGGCTAGAAAGTCACTGCAAATGAGAGAATAAAAGACATATATTAGGGTCACTTGCTAATTACAAGTTGATGTATGGGCATCAACTACTGTAAAGCACTACCAAATGTTTACAGACACATATATGTTTGACCTTACATGTCCAATCATTTCTCATGTACTCTTTTTCTGGCCTGCTGAGGGTGAGGAAACTTAAAAAAAGCACCTGGCAAGAAGGATTTTACCAAGATTAAAAACTGAAATCTTTAATATAACGGTATCACCACCAACTTGAAATGCTTTCTGGTGTATAAAAATAAGGTATTGTGTGAACATTTTGTCCCTTGTTATCTTTGTCTTAGCATTTAATATTGTTGAAAATGGACTGGCTTATTGTGAGACTCTCAGTAGAGTCAAATGGTGTGTAAAGTTTGGACATGCAGGTACCCTTAAGGTGGTGTTGTGATGCGAGAATTCATTTGTAGACTTTTCCTGCATATTCTTATGCTTTTTTGTTTGTCCATAATCTGTGAGCCCTAGATATCTCTTGTAGTAAGTCTTGTTCTTCTATGCAACGTATGTGTGTGTATGCATCTATGCACTCACTCAGACACCACATCTACGCCCATCTTGGTCATATAGTAGGTGCGCTTGTATTGTCTGAACTCCGTTTCAAACATATCTTCCTCCTCTTCCTCATCGTCGCCTACTCCTCCTTTTCCTTCTCCAATCACTCTTTCTGATGAGGTAGAATCCTGCACACACACAAGTTATTACTTACAAGGATACATGACTGAAACTGTACATGAAAACAATGACTGAATGAACGTTGGGTTTAATTTCTGTTATTGCATACCTGTGTGTGTGTGTGTGTGTGTGTGTGTGTGTGTGTGTGTGTGTGTGTGTGTACACATGTATGACATAACAGCAGACCTCATTCTTGTTGGTTTCTTTGCTGGCAGCCTCCCTTTCGGCGGCCAATCCGGCCGCCTCATTCAGATACTTGTTTCCAACTTTACTCTCAAACCACTTCAAGTCCACAAAGATCTCACTGAAATGTTCCCGGTCAAACTGGAGGAAAGAAAGGAGAGGAGGGAAAAGAACAGATTTAAACAATCATTTATGGTAGTTTCTTGAATATATGCCATCATGTAATAGTTCATTAAGAAACCCACTTCATTTAATTGTACACTAACTGTGACAAACCTCTCTGCAGACTCAACTACTAATGCAGTGTGGGTTTTTTTTCAGTATCCGTTGCACATGCACTAACACCTGCTCTTTAAGGTCCCACATTGTAAAAAGTGAGATTCCCGTCTTTATTACAAGCCGCCAGGACTTTTGTGCCGTTGCGATGTCACAACTATACTATGTAAGAGTACAAAGTGTCGTTAGTCATTCCCCCGGCCAAAAAAAATAATATGAAGCTGGAAATGAGCATGATAAGGGACCTTTAACATTTTGAAAGACTGTCAATACTTTAAACATTCCAAGTTGGTTTGTATCATAATAAGTAGTGAATCAATGTCGTCTCACCTCAGCAAGCTTCTCAATGTATTTCTCAAAGTTTCTGAGGTTTAGATGGCCGTTCTCATTCAGATAACCTGAGTCAGAAAATTAGGGGGGAAAAAAATCAGTTTTTATGTGTATGATATACATTGTAGAATGTATGCATTATAAATATCATATAAAGACCAATAGAAACTCAGCATTTTGCCTTACATGTAACCATTTTAACTCTCATTTAAAATAAGTACAATGTTAGGTTTATGTGTGTGATTTAGTGTGTCGCTCACCCCCCATGGTGGGCAGAGCACTGATGTACGTCTTGTACAGCAACGGCAGAGCATCATGACTGATGTGAAGATTAGGAAGGTGAGGGATGAAATCGTTTCCCACTAGGAAACCCATTAGAATCCAGTCGTCTATTATTCGCTCCAAGTCATAATCAGAACCAATCTGATTCTGTAAAAACACCCATAAACATAATGTGAATACAGAGTAGATTTAATACAGTAAAAAAAGACATACAAGCTTCTGTTAAAACCTTCCATGGCACGGAAATCATGCATTTGTTTTCATAATCAGCCTCGGATTTCTGATGATTATACTAACTAGTACGGTGCCCATTGAAAATGTGCCTGTTTGGAACGGGCCCATTGCTTGGCCTGTGGTACTGCTGCTTGTAGAATCCTTCAAAACCAAATTGTTCCCCAAAATTACTTACAGAAGGACCCTAAACCACTTAATATGCAACTCTACTCTATAGCCTACTACTGACTTACTGATTTACCTGACAGAGAACGTTGCAGATTCAGAATGTAATCACAAAATATGACAATGTGGAGTAATCAGACATTAGCCTCATGGCAGTGTGCTCCCCACCGGCCCGTTATTAGAGCTAAACAGCACATATCTACGTTAATCAACCACCAGAACCGCGCCGTGTGTGTGTGTGTGTGTGTGCGCAGAGAGAGAGAGAGAGAGAGAGAGAGAGAGAGAGAGTGAGTGAGTGAGTGAGTGAGTGAGTGAGAGAGAGAGATATGTTGTCTCGTGTCCTATGATTGTAAATCCAGCAGAGGTGTTAATTTCCATACAGGTTTAGTGGCTTGACGGTGAACGGTGAAGTAGGGGATTTGATTCTCGGGGGTATTTTGGCGACGGTAATGTTATAAGTGTTATAAGTTAACAGTAGATTTAATTAACCCGACCCAGGGTTGGGTCTGATAAAAACTGCTGCGTCTGCCCGCTTCAGCTCTGAGATTTTCTCACATTGCACAGCGCTATGAAGGAATAATCTCCGTTATGTTCTGCCTCTGTTTACACGCATACATACAGATTTGTCTCGCTTTATTAGATAGATAATGTAATAGTGTGTATGTGTGGGTGTGTCTCTCTCTCTCACCCTGAGCCCAGAGAACTCATAGTCTATGTACTCCCTCATCAGAGACAAGTGAAGCAAGTGAAAAGTTGTCTCCTCTGGAGCCGATATCCTAGAAGAAAAAAGAAAAGCAAAAGGGATCAGAGAAGAAAATGAAACTGGGAGAACAGAGTATGACAGAACTGACGTGTAAATAAAACTAAATTAAATAAAACAACTATTCAAAAAAATGAGAAGGAAGAGAACCTTTTCTGGTTTTTCTTTCCTCCAAAGCGGACCTCTTCTCTGAGCAGGGAGAAATTTGGCTCATGGCTGGTCAAACCCAACATGATCTACAACACAGAGAGCAGGGCAGTGTGAGCATCCAAAGATGGTGGGAGCACTAATGTACATCCTGATCTCAGGGAAACACAAACCCTACCAGGTCAGCATCCAGGCCATACAGGCAGTGTCGGGTGTTTGGGTCGTGACTCGGCTTGGAGTTCTCAGAGCGAATAAACTCCATGATCTTGTGTTCTCCCTCCCCTGGAGTCTGTGATGACGAGAAATGCAAACTTAGTACAAGCAATATTAGAGCTGTAACAGAATCACAGTAACTGGTAGGGGTGCACGATTCAGAAAATGACACAATTCAATATCAATTTTCAGGCTCAAGATTTGATTAAAAAACAATTCTCGATAAAAAAAAGAATTCACAGTATGTAAATGTAGTTATTTTTCCCATGTGATTGCATTAGACATACAATTAAAAAATAGATTTTGGAATTCTATGAATTGATTTTGAATCTTGAAGCTTGAAATCGCGATTCGAATGTGAATCAATTTTTTTGCACACCCCTAGTAACTGGACACAAACATTGGTGCTGATGTTCGTGCCACTGAAACTGCAGTGGCCATTTTTTCTTTCAAACAGCTGTTTACACACCTCATGGCCAGACAGGTAGACGTTGACATTCTGCCATAGCTTGTCGGTGGAGAGCTTGTTGTGGACAAAATACTTGAGCTGCTCCTGGAGTCTTGCCATGAAGTCAGTGCCTGGAAGAAGGCTAAAGGTTAAAAAGGAGTTGCTGCCCACTTGACCGACACATTTACATCTGATTTGTTAGGATTGTATACATGTCTTGAAGTCTTGGCTGGTGTGAAAACTGTCAAACTGTGGTATGGACTTAACAACTGGACCAAGACAGCCTGAAAAGAAGGGTCTCGGTTAGCGATGCACCGATCAAACGTTTTCCTCTGCCGATACGGATTCTGCAAGTCAAGTCATGATATGTGCCGATTCAGAATACTGATCAAATACCAGTGCTCTTTTTTTTTCCCCTTTTTACTCAAAATGTATAATCTATATATCTCACTGCATAAAACTCATTTGTATGCAAGATAACAAAATGGCATGGATTGTAGTGTAGCTGCTACATTGCAGTCACTTTTAAATGAGGAACTGTACAAATACAAGGGGTAGGACACATAACACAACCGTGATTTTCCTCTGGGGAAAATCCCTGCACTAAAGTGGTATGTTACCAAGGGTTAAGGAAGGATCTTGTATAAATGTATATGCTGGTCATACAGGTCAGTTAAATTATCTCTGTCTTGACAATTCACAATTAGCAGATAGATTCAGTTGTAGTTTAGCTTTGGAATCTATGCTAAAATCACATATCTACTATTGCGAAATCCTGTGGTTGGTTGCTTTCACACCACGAATAATGCTCACCCAATTCCACAGGGAAGTGGACGGAGACCGCGTAAAAAGGTGGGTCTCGGTCCGGTCGTTTAGTCAGCACCAGAGTTTGATTGACAGCTTTCGCACCAGCCAAAACAAACGGAACCAAACAGGCAAATGCACCACAGTTCATATGAACCATACTAAACAGGTTGGGTATGAAAGCCCCCTCAATATACAACAGTGCAAACTGAAAAGCTTGAGTTAAGCAGAACTCTGACACTTGTGAGGATACAACAAGTTGTCCCACATGGAACCAGCAAATTCACATTTGTGGCAACCTGGGAATGACTTGCTGAAGTGTCAAACAGATGGAGAAGAAAGTCATAACGATTCCAAAATAATTTAGAAATTCAACATTTCAAGACTTTTCTAGATTTGGACAAGTTTTCAATTGAATTCAATTTTATTTATAGTATCAATTCAGAGAGTATAAGAGTTATCTTATGACACTTTACAGATAGAGTATGTTTTCCTATTAATGTAGGTTAGAAAAAAATTATTTCCCTTTCCTGAAATGAACAGGTATCTGACAGGTATGTTCTGCCAAAACTCCTTTTATCAAATGTAGTGTGTGAGGTTCATTTTGTGTAAAGCTTGAGAGCATTCCTACCAGGAGTAATACAATTGGAGTCGAAGCGAGCCTCCGTGGGAAGCACCTCTCCTTTTTCCAGAGCTTTTTTTATCTTGTCCTCTGCTTCTTTGGCGGACCTAGAGACACAGATACACACACACGCAAATATAAAAGAAAGCCGGACAAACTCAGTCTCAAGCTGTCTGGTTTCTTCAGTGTTTACCAAAGCAAATGTTGAGATTTTTACAGTTGAGATTTAACATCATGGTGCAGACATATTCATAACATTCCATTTCTTCAAAAAAAAAAAAAAAAAAAAGGTCCAAGGCACTCTTCTTGCAAACATTTTTGCAAAAGAGTGCCTTGGACCCGTTTTCTCTTTTTAATTTTTGTGTTCCCCTCCCAAAGAGCATCTTGATGATTTGTTTAAACTTCTGAGCACTTCAGACTTTTTTTTCTCTTAAATTCCATTTCTTCATTCGCTAGAAAAGGTACTCCAACAACCTAAATTTAACAATCCTGTTCAATTGCCTTTGAGATTAAGAGGAGAAGCTTTGGTGTACAGGCTACAAGTTTATATATTTTACCATGGGGTAAAAATCTTTCCATAAAGTTGAATGAGAACAATAATAAGACCACCTTGGTAATCTTATGGTTATAACAGTAAGCTGTGTTCACCCTTTTAAAATATAGCCAGACAAACCAACATTAAATTCAGGTCATGGAGCAAGGTGGATGATCCGACCTTACCCAGTTTGGACGTCATCCAATACACAAACAGAGATAAGAGTTTCTCCACGTTTCATTCACCCTAAATCCATTTCTACCTGAATCTCCGTCCTCGCTGCTGGTTCATCTTTGCCCTTGGTGCCACGCCATCCACCGCCATGAAGAAGACCTTGCGTGGCTTGATGATCCTGAAGAGCACCTCCAGGTAATGGAAGATGTCAGCAAAAATCTTTTCCTCGGAAATGCGAAAGTGGACATCCTCATCGTTCGGGTGGGAACACTGATGGATAATCCCATTCATGTCCAGATAGAGATTGTCAAATTCTGGAATCTGAAGAGAGATAGAAAGAAAAGACACAAATGCAATGACTACTACATCGTCAACATGTATTTCTGTGAAGTGACCAACTATAATAAAAGCTGTTGATATTCCTTGACTGCCTGGAACACATCTCTCAGCAACAAAAAATATTGCAGCTCTTTTTGTTTTAACATACAGTGGTGTGTCTGCAAGGGGGTCTCCTTCACATTTTGAAGGAGCCATAAGTGAAACAGTCAACTCATGTCGGTCACCAAAAGCATTCTAGTGGGCTCCTCCAGCCTGATACAGACAAAGAACCAACAAACTCTCTCCCATGACGTTCACATCCAAGTTGAAATCTAGGTTAAGAAATATATAGGGGCAAAATGTACTTCATGTTTTTTTAAACTGTTAGTGTTGAGTGACACTAAGTATCAGAGAAGGGAATAAAACACATTTTCCATAACCACTGTCATCCAATTTAAACCTGATGGCATAAAATGTCCTTTCAATGTCTTCACGCACATATCAAAGATGGCTTACGCAATAAGAGTGACACTGAGCAACGTCCAGCTGATAAAACTGCTGCTCAAGCACTGAAATACTATCTGCCCAGCTACACGGGGAACTGGGTCACTAAAGTCAACTCCAGTGCCGCTTAAGTAGACTAAATAGCTATCTAAGTAATGTAAGGTTAACTCATCAGCTACAGACTGACCACATCACCTTTACATTTTAAACAACTCCACGGACATTGTAAAGCATAGCTAGTGGCTGTAAACTAGCGTTAGCTGCAGCCTCTTTAACGGTCCATCTCTTGTTAGCGTAAAGTTGGTTAGCTGACTGTGAGGGGTTTATTGTTGTTCAGAATGTTCCAGCCCAACAAAAACCTAAACTACCCGGTGGTATCCTATGTGACGTTGCTAAGTTATATTCATGTTGACCGGTTAAACGTTAAAATGTGTAACGCTACACGTAACGTTAACGTTAGAAGATAGCAACAACAAAAAATTAGCGACTTAACGTTAGTGTTGGAATTTGGTAAATAACGTTACGTCATGTTGGGTGTATCGTTAAATAAACAATGGAGTCAGAAGTTAATAGCAAGACATCTGTTCTGTCGAAGAGCAAAACATTGGTAAGCTAACTTAGCTACGTGGAATAAAAGTTCCACGGCCCGCTTCTGTTGTAATTAGCTCGCTAAGCTAACGCTGCGGCTATGAAATGTAACGATATTCATCCTTAACGTTAGTTTCCTACCTGATGTTCCTTGACAACTTCACTGAGACAAGGATAGCGCTCTGAAATCCATCGGTAGAATTTCGGTACTCCCATCTTCACCACGAAAGTGTCAACCTCTGGATGAAATTAGCAAACAGTCAAATACGAAAAAGATGTTTAGCTATGGTAACATGAGAACAACTAGCTAACGTTAATTGCGCGTGGTCCTTCTGCTAAAACATTCCGCCGCTACTCTGAAAACAGTCGTTCCATTTTTTGTTTCCTCCCTGTAGTTGTCCCTATGGGAACCGGTCTTATAATACATCCATCCATGATGTAAACCCCCGCAAGAAAATAAATGAGGAAGGTAAAAATAAATAAATCAATTACAAAGAAAAAGGTCCAAATATTAACTTTTTGACTAAAAACATGAGCTACTAAATAAACCATTTGATTTAGAATTCAATCATGGCATTTACAGAAGCTGAGCACTCTCCCAGAGCACTGGGGCATGATGCTGCTGATGCAAAGTGTATCTCTATAATAAATGTTCTAACTAGGCCCGGGTTGGAAAATCGGGAGCACCGGGACGCAAAATTACGAAACCTACTATGGCCGCCCTACGAAGCCATTCATGGTACGAAGCAGCCCGATTGGTTGGGGTTAGGGGATTGGTCGGTAGATAGGACACTTGGCCAATAGTAGTGCGTGAATGCTATTGAAGGGCGGGTCTTGGCGTGGTCATAGTGGGATTCGTAATATCGCCACCGGGACGGTCTATTTTTGGCCACGAGGGCCCGGCGTTCAGTCATGGTAATGTACTGAAAAACATATAGGCTACCGGTAGTTGAAATATATCATAGTCTGTCCCTAGGCTGTCTTTTTATGTTATGTTATTTATTCTTATCTTATCTGCTATCATGCAGCCCACTACAGAGTGCAGTCTGGTTATTATGACGTGCCGTGTTTTGACGTCCACCACAAAAAGCAACATCACCGTGGGACAAATTTAAACAAAGTTATTTTAAATTTTCATGATTGTCAATAAACAGGTTTATAATACTTATTTAGCCTACATTTGGCAGGATTTATTGGAGAGTTTTTCTTTAGAAATATCTTATGTCAAATAGTTTAGTGCAGAGATATTCAACAGGGGGTCCGTGACCCCTAGGGGTCCTCAGAGTTATTGCAGGGGAGCTGCCAAATTATGTTTACAAAATGACATTTACATTTTTTCAAAAATTAATATATGTCTGAAGATATTCATTAATATGAATCCAACATTATAATAGCAGACATAAATTGGCCTATTTGTGGGAAAAAAATATATAATTTACACATTAAAGATAAGCTTACTATGCCTACTACTTAATGCAGCTTAATTTTATGCAGAATATGTAGTAGGGGGTACCTACTCCGTCTCTCTTTTAGCTAAGGGGTCCTTGGCCTAAAAAAGCGTTAAAGACCCCTCGTGTAGTAAAATAAATTAATATTGTTTATAGATGTTTAGCATTTCACAAAGAAAGTGTTAAATACATTGTCATAGTTTGGGAATCGGTTTCATACATTGTAACCAGTTATTAAAGTGGGTAAACTGGTAATGTTTTTGGTGAGTTTGTTTGTGTCAAAGTCAGAGAGCCGTGTCTCTCTACAGTGAGAGGTTTTTGTACGGCGGCTCAATGATTTTGTATCACTGTGGTACACGTTCGGTGAAGGAACCAGACTGGAATTTGGAAGTAAGTCAAATGTTTATTATTTAAGGAGCCATTTTTTTTGTATTCTTTTATATTCAATAGTGTAGCATTTTCATTTTCATGGATATGTTTTTCAACAACTATTTTGCACTGAGATGCAAAGTTCACACTAGCAACAGAAATTCAAAAACTCATTGTAATGAAAGTAAAACATTAAACTAGAGATTCAATCGTTATACCCAACATGAATGGTAAAATTGCATCTTGAGGGATTGTAGCTTTAATTCAATCTGACAAAGTCAGAGAGCCATGTCTCTCTACAGTGAGAGGTTTTTGTACGGCGGCTCAGTGACTTTGTATCACTGGTACACGTTCGGTGAAGGAACCAGACTGGATGTTGGATGTAAGTTTCTGCGCAAAAATATTACGTATAATATTCTGGAGTTATGTTTTGAATTATTTCTTTTGGATGTTTTACAGCAGATGTTTTCATTTTGTTTTATTAATAATGTAAACATGTTTTAGTACTTACATTTGTATTTCTCCTCCTTTACCATGGAGACGAACTCAGAGCAGCTATACTAAACATTCCTTTACACATTCCTGTCATACTAATACAACTGCATAGGATCATAAAATGGCAAACCTGTTTTACAAATGTTTCCAAAATGTGTTTAACCTCAATGATAATTGTTTTTAAAGCAAATTAAGAGTCAATTAGCCAACTCAAATGCATTTGAACAGAGTGAAGATAACGATGGGTATTTGAAATTCTGCAAAATTTCTTCATTGTGTCATCTATTGTTTCAAACTTTGAAAATATTCGGTTTTTTTTCTTAACAGTGATTGAAATCCACATGAAGAACATTGGATTGACACAAGTTATGTCTCCACTAAATACTTTAAAGTAATGAACAGTTAAGGTTTAAATGATTTTGATGAGCACGTTTTAAAATCCGACCAATTTGTGCCATTTTTTTTCCCAGTGTAGTTTGATATATTTAAGGGCATTCTGGATTATGCTTTTCTCTTTGCTGATATGCATGAGAGGCTTCTTAAAGGGAAGTGAAACACTGTGTGAGTGAGAGACTGGTGGAGTAGAAAAACCATCTAACAGAAACTCTCACACGTAAAGGTGTGGTGGTTGATTGACAGCTGTGTCCTCAAAGCTGATTGGTGTCTCCTAGGTGATGTCCGTCCCACCCTGACAGTGCTGCCCCCCTCCAGAGAGGAGCTGCTGAAGGGGAAGGCCACGCTCATGTGCCTGGCCAACAAGGGCTTCCCCTCAGACTGGAGTCTGGCCTGGAAGGTGGACAGCAGCAGCAGTAGCAGCTGGGAGGAGAGCAGGAGCCCCGGGGTGATGCAGAAGGATGGCCACTACGGCTGGAGCAGCACCCTGAGGTTCCCTGCAGACCACTGGAGGAAGGTGGGCTCTGTGACCTGTGAGGCCACCCAGGGCTCCCAGACTCCAGTCTCAGAGACACTGAGGAGGGATCAGTGTTCCCAGTCCTGACCTGACTCACTGGGACTCTGCTACTGCTCTCAGTCTGCACTCTCTCTCTCTCTCTCTCTCTCCTTCTCTCTCTTGTCAGACTTAAAAGATTTAAATTGTGATATTTTCTTGCTCATAATGACGCCAACAAGCTTTTGATTTAATAAAGATTGTTTTCTTCAAACTGTTTCAGAGTATATTATTATTTAAACAGATTCTTGTTTTTTGAGTATAATGAAGGACATTTTCTACTTGTTAGAGGCAATTGTATTAAAAACAAGTACTAAGATCATTAACTCTGTAAGTACAACATAATAATGTCTTAATTTTGCAGTTGTATAATACAGCAGGTAAGATTATTGTGGGCATAAAGGATTAATGAAGTTCATGTTGAAATGGACTTGACAACAGTCTGTAATAAAGTTCAAAAAATAAAACAGCATATCATCAGCACAAACGGATAAAACCTAAAGGCGATCTTTTATATTTTAACCTGCATTTTAATTAAAGTATATTAACATTCAAGTATTTTAGCAAAACCTCAAGCACAACGGCAAAAGAATAAGATGACAAAAGTAGAACGTAGTATTAAATCTAATTATTTTCTATTTATAAACTGGATTTAAACTTGAAATGAGTTTGAATTTGCTGAAATTAAAAAAGAGAAAAATATCAGGATCCTATTTCTTAACTATAAATTAATTGTTCATTGTATTAATTTAGTGATCCAGTTCAACACAGTTTATGTTTATATAGATCAGATGATAGATCAATAGAACAATAATCTCACAAAAACCCTGAGAAAAAAGTTATAAAGGGAAAAGTACTAATGTATGACCATCTGTATTAATAGAGCCTACAAACCTATAAGAGCTGGCATCAAACTCTGACTGTGGTTGACTCAATTTAAACTTTGCCTCAGAAAATGGTAAATACAAATAAAATATGTTTAAAAAAAGTTAGTTCTGTCTGTGTATTATGTTAGAATTGCATGTAACTATAAAGTATATGTTAGTCATATGTTGTTGTCGTTTAATTTCTGTGCAGCTGTCGAGTCAGATCAGTTCCTCTCCAGCTGAGGAGGTTTTTGTACGACGTTGTATCACCGTGTGAACGGGCGGCTGTTATGCTGCTGACAGTAATAAACTCCTGCATCTACAGTCTGAACTCCACGGATGGTCAAAGTAAAGTCAGTCTTATGATGCGCTGTTGCACTAAAACGATCTGAAACTCCAGACTGACGGGCTGTAGTATCCACAATCAGCAGTTTAGGAGCTTCTCCATGTTTCTGAAGGTACCAGTCAATGTCATCACCTATTTGTGTACTGGATTTACATCTGATAAAGACAGTCTGTCCTGTAACAACAGACTGAGATCCAGGAGACTGAGTCAAGATGATTTCTCCTGATGAATCTGGAAAACATGAAAAAGAGCAGAAAGGTTATTGAGACAAATCCGGCTTGGAGAAAGATGATCAACATCCAAAGAGAAGATAATCATTTATTTAACATAGAGAATAGAAGAAGGAATATAAATGCTGCTACTTTCGGTGTTTTTCCAGTATAGCAGAACATCATTGAGGTGAACCTCGTTGCATCCTGAAGCAAAGTTTTTTCAGAAGAGAATCTCACCCTGAACAAGGAGCCCCAGGGTGACCAGCAGTAGAATCAGTGACATCATCATTGTGCAGCAAGTGTGTCAGTGGCTCTGAAAGGCCTGGACAGCTATTGATCAATTCTGGCCCTTTTAAAGGCTGGGAGCAGAGAGGCAGGACACGTATGCAAACACCCAGAGTCAGTCAACTGTAGCTGTCCTCAACATATCACAATGTTTCCCTTCAGTGCTTTGACTATTTAAATGTTCCACCAAGAAAGTACAGCAACTTAATTCTGTGGGATTCTTGTGACAGTATTTTTACATCTGTGGGGTTTTTTTATGTGTGAAAGGAAAACAGTGCCAAAAATAAATATTCAATGCACTCTTGAGAGAATGTGGGATAAAAGGTTTAATACCAGGAAATTGATATAGATTATTTGTGTTTATACAGCAGATAGTCCAGTCAATGATTAGGATAATAGGTTATTTTTTGCCAGACTTTATTTCTTTTCATGAGGAGCTCTACTTTAATTTTAATACTTAAATACTTAAATTTGGTAAACCGTAAACTCCGCAGTCTGCAGTTGCTTCTTTTTGTACATTTAAAAGGGGAAGAGAGAGTAGACAGAAGAGTTACTTTAATTACTGATCCCATTATGGACTTAAAGAAGGGAAGATGAGGGTTAAGCCATTATTGAATATCATCTGTATAGAAGATGAGTTTTCGGTGGTGTTACTCGGAGAAGATGCTCAAGACGCATTTCCTACTTCTTCAAAAGAATTATTATTAAAGTTCTCAGATGTTTCTATTTCCTCATCTGTTAAATCAACCCTCAGAGATGTAGGTGTCACTTTTGACCAGTCATTGACTCTTGGGCAGCATGTGTTTGCAAAGTGTTTGACTCACATCTGTGTTTTCCAGTTGAGATTTATTGTTAAACTTTGGCCCACTGTGTGCCTCAAGATAAGATCCATTCATCCATTTAGACTGTTGTAACTCCTGCAGGAATGTCTTGCCTTTCACATCGATGAATCACTAACAAGTGGTCCAAAGGAAGGCCTTTATCCCTGAAAAGTGCTCATGTTACACCTGTTTATTACATTCTTTTTCACTGGCTCCCCATTAAAATAAAAATCCAGTTCACAATACACTCAAGAACTGTTTAATGTGAATGGGGTTTAGGATACTCAATGTTTTCTCCAAGACTCAAGATTTTAAAGCTATCCAACATATAAGAATTAAAAAAAATATTTAAAGCTATAGTGCGTAGTTTAGTAATAAAGCCTGGCTGTTGAGTGATGGTTCCTGCTCATATGAAGAGTATAAACACATATCATCATTTATGAGGTTTGGGCTTGAGACAAGAAATAGTTAAGGTAGCCTCACAATTGCCATCTTATGTTTAATATTTGAACTCAAAATGTTTCCTTTGTAAATTAAAAAATATACGCCAAAGTGAAAGAGTACTACGTTTAACTTTTCCTCTTTAGTACTGAAACCTGTCTGTTGTCATGGTTCAGCAGCGCTGCATGTCTGTTTCCTAATTACTGAGCTCAGAGAGGGAAGTGAAACGTTTAACATCAGTTTCATCCAATCTGAGGAAGACCAACAGAACTAGTAGCCTCCTCTGCTGCAGCCAACCGAATGGAGTTTAGTTGACCTCATACAAAGTTTATTAATCTCTCGGTCTCTGCAGTGGGTCGAATCGTCCCCACCCTGATATATTTGATGATGTCTCTCTCTGTGCCGATATGCATGAGAGGCTTCTTAAAGGGAAGTGAAACAATGTGTGAGTGAGAGACTGGTGGAGCAGAAAAACCAAACGACAGAAACTCCTTAAAGCAGAAAATCAACTCTCACACAGTAAAGGTGTGGTGTATGTTTGACAGCCGTCCTCAAAGCTGATTGGTGGCTCCTAGTAGATGTCTGTCCGCCCCCCTAGTCTTGCATTGCCAGACCTTCCTCCACAGTGCGGAGGAGGGTCTGGCTAGTCCACACAGCATTCCGGGATGGGAGAAAAATGTGCTCTGGTTTATTGGCATGTCTTTAAACCAATCACAATGGTCACAGGCGGTGCTAAGGGCCAGACGAAGCCACAGCGCCACTGCAAAATAGCCTCGGGAAGGAACTTGTTTTGGTGTAACGTGTTCAAAAAGTAAAGTTCAAAGGTTGTTTTAGTCGTGCAACAGAAAACTGATTGGACAGATAATCTAGCTAGCTGTCTGGATTTACCCGGCAGAGATCTGAGGAGCAGTTAAGCATAGTCCTCATAAAACGACTGGAGTTTAAAATGCCAAACACATAGCGGAAGGTAGTGGAAATCTGGCCAAAAAGAGTGACATCCGGTGGAATTTCGGGCGGCATCTGAATGGATATAGACTAGTCCCACCCTGACAGTGCTGCCCCCCTCCAGTGAGGAGCTGCTGCAGGGGGAAGGCCAAGCTCATGTGCCTGGCCAATAAGGGCTTCCCCTCAGACTGGAGTCTGGCCTGGAAGGTGGACAGCAGCAGCAGTAGCAGCTGGGAGGAGAGCAGGAGCCCCGGGGTGATGCAGAAGGATGGCCACTACAGCTGGAGCAGCACCCTGAGGTTCCCTGCAGACCACTGGAGGAAGGTGGGCTCTGTGACCTGTGAGCTACTTGTTAGAGGCAATTGTGTTAAAAACAAGTACTAAGATCATTAACTCTGCTACTGGTTTCACTCGTCTGGTCTCTCTCAGTTCACATTTTAAAGTCATTTTTTTAATTACTTGTAGAAATGCTGTTATCACCTGGATTTTAAACCACTAAAGAATACAATAATAAACATAAAATAAGTTGTTTTCATATATAGTATTACATGAACAACTGCTGTGATATGTCTTAATTGAAAACAGAAGATTAATTAAATCCACAAGACAGTTTCAAACCAGTGCTGCTCTCTTGTGGAATTGTTATGGTAGCACACGTCTGATTTACAGATGTGTGCTACCAACATGTCGATATTGTTTGACAAATACCTTAAAATTAACAATTTAACATGGCAAAATGTAATTTCCACTAGTGGAAACTAAATTGCTACTAATCAGCAGCCCAACTGATGAGATGTGAAAAGGGCCTCATCAGACCCTGGTGGACGTGGCAGCTCCAAACAGGCCAAGTAACATTTACAGTTGCCACCTTGTAGTCCACTCACCACCGTGCACCATCCTAACAGCTAACTAGCAGCAGTGTAGCCAGCATCAGAAAGATGATTCCATATTTCAGTGGACATGTAGGCTACTCAGCAAAGTTGATGCAAGTCAATCAACACAGCCAGATGCTCCTCTGGTATGGAATTACACACAAACTGTATTATTACAAACACAATCTCAACATTACACCTGTGCCTAGTCTCATCGCTTTTTATGCAAAATCCTGCAGTTAGCATAGAGCTATGGGCAATATGGAGAAAATCAAAGATTACAATATTTTTGACCAAATACCTCAATATCGCTGATATTTTAGTGTTTTCGCAAAATATGTACACAATATCATTCAATAAGCCTCAGTAATGTGGGTATAATAGCCTAACTAGGTGGGCAAAGGCAAATAATAGTACAGACTAAAATAAGTCCTACAAGTTCAGTCAAGATAATGCTTTAAATGGCAAAAAATATCTAATAAAATATGACCAAACGCAATACAATCATTTCCAAATAATTTATTCAGTTATACAAATACAAAACACCTCTCACTCAAGTTATCATAAAATAGGTATGTCTTGGCGGTGTTTACCAAATCCTCTCGATGCCAATATTGTCCACATGGATCACCCCTCAACAGAAGGCAGAGGTTTTAACTGACAGTATGTCAAGAGTAATTCCATTGCTACTTTAAAAGAACTACATCCGATTGAGGTTCTCATTTCTCAACAAGCAACAAACAGCTGACATATCTTGGAGAAAAAAAAAAAATCCAGTTTGATGTAGCATTGCAGTCTCATTATGTTCAGACAGTAACAAACATTAGGAGTTAATCAACATTTCCATAATCCATTGGTCTTCCTTAACTTCTGTACACTACCCCACATTCTAAACTCTTTAGCCAGAAAAGAAACTGACGATACGCTTGACAGAATGAAATTCAAGTCATATTTATTAAAACAGGTTTCTTCCAATCGGGAAAACCCAAAAACTACACATAAAGGGGGAAAATAAGGTGGTTGACAAACAATGGGGGGTAAAAGCTCTATGTAAAGACATCATTTTTGCATGTCATTTTGTCTTGTGCTTTGGCCTTTAAAAGGGAAAATAAATCATACTTTTAGCGTTTGGCTGGATGTACCCTTGAGAGTGACCGCTTCATTAAAAAGGTACAAGTTTTGCTCTGACCTAAAACCATAAAGAGGCGCTCTATTGTAGCAGATATAACTTTACTGAAAAGAAACAAAATGCTTTCTGAAGTCTCTTGTTCCATTTGTGCCCCAAGCTAGTTCCTGGTTTTTGTTTTGCCGTAAAATGACAGCACATCTTCTCCTGCTATATTGATGTACTGGTCCAAAGTCTTTCTGCTGTAGCTCATTGAAATACGACAGGTTCAGTTTATTTCAGCTCTCCCGGTGCTGTCGGGTATCCTAGTTCCGCAGGCAACCTCGGCTCTCCCTGAATCAGACTGATCCTCTACCAAACAAAGAGGCTGATGGTAGTTCTATCACACACTGAAGACGTGGTGGCCCTTCAGACAAGCTCAAGGACCTGTGTAGGGAGAAGAAAAAAAAAGACCTGTTTTGTCATCTGTAGCACGCTGTCACTGGAGACAATGAGTTAAAACAGTAAGATGAGCGCAGTCATTGCTTTGATAGGCAACAATAAAAGTGCCACATGAGGTCCAATATTACAGACTGGAAAATCAGCTTTGCTCTGTTCCGTGACTACGTAGACTGGACGTGTAAGCCCAAAACCGTAGTCAAACTAAAATGCATTACAATTGTTTAAATACATTCTTTCACACTCATCCCTTCTGGTATTTAGTCATGCAGATACAGTCTTTCACTGGGAATTCTGCTGCATCCCTGTACAACAAAAAGGTGAATGGCTTTTTGTAGTGATGAAGCCAAATGAAGCCTCCTGATGCTTCAGGAACCACTCTTTATTTTCTGAGCCCTCTAGATAGCGCTCTCTGCTCAACAAAGGGCTGAAACAACAACAAAATTGCCATAAATTGAGCCTTTGTCCAAGAGCGCCATCTAGTGGGCTCAGAAAATAAGGAAAATGGTTCATGAAGAGTCATTTGGCTTACTAGTGTCTATGTATTTTGACTACTACAGTAACAAATGTCAAAAGGTATTACATTTGGATTACTGATTTGCCTTTTCAAACAAGACAGAAGTGTAAAAAAAAAGAAGGTTCCTAGTGTATTAGATCTGAAATTATTTATTATTATTTTTCAAGCGGAAATGTCAAAACATTCTTTTTTTCATAACAGTTGCTAGTTTTCTGTTTACTGATTGATAGAGCTCTAACTATGCATGTCACCTTGCCAAAAGTCTGGCACCTGATGCAGTAGTCCTATAGGTATAAGCATGTTTTATGTAGAACCCTCAAAACACAAACCTTGATCGTTCCTTGGCTGTTTGCAGCAATCAGTACATTTGACTCCTGAAAGAAAAAAAGAAAAAAAAGTATTAATAAAACAGCATAGTGTAAGTTACGCATGGATATTTAATCATCATGGTGTGATCTCCTTTCTAGAACAGCAATTTGTAAGATTAACAACAGTGTAATAAGGTGAACTCACTCCATCTGGCATGGCTCTCCAGCAGACAGCGCTGACAAACTCATTGGTGTCGTCCTCCTTCTTGTCTTTGTCCAGCACACTCTTAACGGTGTCAAACTTAAACGTTAACAGCGTCTTGGAAAGTCCTTTGTAGTATAGGTACAGGGAGTTGTTTTCACTGCCTACACACAGACACACACACAATGTTTCATTTCAATTTTGAATTTAATAAAACATTTTTAGATTTTGGTTCTTGCAGTGGTGCCCCTGCACGAGCAATTATCCATGAAATGCTGCGTGACAGATTCATTTGCAACATGGTCAGTATAGGTTTCTTTTTTTTTTATTAACTCAATGCTTACCACAGGCAACATAGTCTCCATTGGAGGCCAGGCCTACGAAGTTCTTCTCATTGATGTGGCCCTTGAAGGAGCGCAGGCAATGAGGCTTGTTGACGTTCCACAGCTTCAGCTGACTGTCTGTTGAACTGTCAAATGAAGGATGTAAATACAATGAGTCAAGAACTGTAGGGCATTTGTGACATGACTTGTTAAAACTGCATTTTACTAATCTGTGGCAGAATGTTACCAATTGTCAGCCTGTAAATCTTTGAGAAATGAGTAGAGAAAACAAAATGAGCTACAAGTCAGCATCTATTTTTGTTAACTATGTAAAGCAGTTGGTACAGTTGTTAATGGGAATACATTAAAAGCATACAGTATATAGTAGATGGTGTAAGTGTGTCTTAAGAAGAAATATAAATAAAAAAAAAAAAAGATGTTTTCATGAAACTGATTTGTTGTAACAAAAACATAATTTCAGCACAGTACCGCTAAAGATGAGGCTAAACTGACTTACGCAGAAACTATTTCCTCTCCGTTGACAAACTTGGCGTAAGACACAGCCTTCCTGTGGCCTTTGAATACCATGATTGGCTGCTTAGTGTTGCGTAGATCATAATAGTGGACACAGTGATCTGCGAACAAAAACAAAAAGGCAGGCGTTCAGACGGGAGGGATGACAGAAGAGGGGGGAGGGGCTGCGGCTAACTCCGTGTCAGTCATATCCAGTAACCACCAAGGCAGGCAGCCATTGTGAAATGGATGGTGCAATGCCTTTGTTGACATTTGAGAAAATGTGTGTTTCTTACAAGCTGTGTGTTCTCCATCAGTTCTGTTTTTGAATGAACGGTACACTATGCCTGCTGGCTTTTATTCCAATGTCCTAGCTTTACTCCAGTAAACCAATACTTTGCGGTCAAGGAGGGGTTTCCTTTTGTCAGGCTCAGTGGACTTGGACCTTAGAGACACAGGGAATGGGGTAAATAAGCCAGGGCAATTCACCGCTGGATAACACAAGAGTTCGTATGCAGCTCTGCCTGTCCTTGGTACTTGAAAGATTGTTTCTGTGTACAAAAGAACATTTGAAATCCTTATTTCTCCCTTGGGGAGAGTAACAAATGAAGGTTTCAGAAGTTTGTCTGGACCACCAGAGTCTGTGAAACCACAAATGAAATGTTGTGGTCTACAAGGACGAACTGCAGTGGCGTGAAGCGTGCGTGCACACTGTCAAGAGTTCAACAATAACAACACATTTCTTTGCCTGTAATTTTAAAGAGAGACAAATTATCTTCTCCGTTTCCTCCCCCCCCATGAAATAAACTGAACTGATTGGAAGTCCGACCCTGTACTGTAACCTGCTCATACACTATGTATGCTATTTGAGTTTAAACTGTATTCATACAAAACATGTTAGTGATACTTAGTCTAGACAGTTGCAAAGTAAGTTTTAATAATAATTAATGCGTCAATGAATCTCGACCAACAGTAAATTCACAGGACAAAGACAAGAGAAATCGGTCACTCACAGCCTAAAACCAATCCTGATCTCACCTGCACAGCCAAAGGCCAGATGATACCTTGAGGTTGGACTGAATTTCACACAGCAGACATTGGCCTTGGCCTCGATGCTGGCTACTGAGTTGTCAAGATTGGTTGACCATAACTTCACTGAAACACAAAAAACAGACGTGAACTTTTCTGCATTAACTGGAAAGATAGAAGATGACCTATGTCTGAAAGCTTTCAGCCAGAGCACTCGTCGGTTACCTTTAGCGTCATCAGAACCGGAGGCTAACAGCTTGGGGTCCATCAGATTAAAGTCAACACTCCAACACCTTTTTTCATGTTCCTGAAAAGAAAGCAGAGGAAAACTTGTCATAACAAACATTACTGATGAATGGCACAGTTTTAACTAAGCAATCCATTGAGTCAAATGTGTACTTTAACTGTATTGATAATCAAATAAAAGAATGGAAACCACGTATTTACACTATGCTACAAACGGCAGCAGCGTGACGAGGTGGTGAGAGCCTATCCTGCGCAGAGCGCTGCACGTTTGGCTTCTTTTTCTGGTCGCCGAAAGTTAAAAAAAAAAGTTCAACTTTGGGTTAAAGCGCTGCACTCGTTACCGTCCCTTTTTACACAGCCATCCAATCACAGTGGAGAAGGGGCGGGTCAAATACCACAAAGACCAACCGTCACATCCTACATGTACATGTGCTGAACAACAACAACGGAGGAGAAATGTATACTGCTGGACTGTCCTCTCTCCCTGCGTGTTTCAGCCTTCCCTTCGTCCACACCAAGTACTCTACCTTGTGCCAACTTTTACATCAGCAGACATTCCGTATCATAGCAACCAGATGCAACCAAGCATCTCAGCTGAAAAAATGCAGAGCCTCCAAAAAAGTCTCAAGCGGGTGGGAAAAAAAAAAAAAAAAAAAAAAAAAAGTATCATACCTGGTAGACTTTGGACCTCTGGCCGGTGAATCCGTCCCACAGAATGACCGTACCCTCATAGTCACTGCTGGCCAGGAGGTTTTTGTGATAGCTGCTCCAGCTGATACAGCTAAAACAAACAAGGTCGGGATCACCTTCACTTTTCAAGATTCAAGCTCACAATTTGTCACGTTCTTAATATGTGCTTCATTTACTATTTGTTTTGACTCAGGCCTTGGTTTCTAGAATGATTTTTATTGTTGTTTTTTTTTTTTTTTTAACAAATCCAGAGCATGAGTTGGATCTGTACTGGTCTGCACAACAATACAACTGGCAAAACCAAAATATGGAGACATTGTTTTTCCTTCTGAGTTCTATAAGTTTCTTCCACTTCATGAAACCAGTTTGTGGTAGTCAGCAGATGTTGCCCTCACGATCATCTTTGTTGAATGTGTGTTCAAACATTTTGGGTTAAAAAGATGATCCGAGCCACTCTCAACGTGGCATTGTAGGATCTAAAAAGATGCTCGCACATTAATTCCCCCCTACCTGATTTTGGAATTGCAGGTCATTTCATTGACAGGGTAGTGGATGTCCACTGCATCCTGGATCACTGTGCCATACTCAAACACCTTGATCTTTTTGGTCACACCGGCAATGGCGAAGTAGTCACAGTCACGGTCAAACTCAATACTGAAAAACAGGAGAGAATACAGTCACTGATAGTGAGTGGGCTGATAAAGATTATACTGTTAGAAAACGTGTTACAATGGATTAAATAAAAAAAAGAAAAAAAAAAAAAAACACACACACACACACACACACACACACACATTATAAATCCAACAAATTCTATACAAATTGTTAATAAAATCCCACACCGAGCCTTCATAGATCAATGCCACAGAGTGTATAGGACTAATATACAAGTTCCTTTTTGTACCTGGAGACAATACTGGAGCCATTATAGAGGTCACTGGCGTACGAGAGGGTGGCGAGTGGCCGCACAGAGTTGTAGCGGGTAAACTTAGACAGACACTCCATAAAATCATCCAGCTGGTTCAGGTTCCTGCCTTCATCTGGACACAATATTAAAATACTGTTTACAAGGAGCAATGGGGACATAAACTATATACTGTATGTAATGGGGAAAAGAGGGACAGTATAACGATACTGAATGTTGAAAGGGCTTCATGTCACATTTTTTAACATCAATACATTCTTAATATTCAATAAATATAATAACCAAAAACAAAGAGCCTTTTGTATGGTGTGCCACCCTGTAGGGTTTTTGCTTTGTGCGTTGCAGCATGTGTCATTCTTCCAATGCTGAGATCATCAGAAACACTCACTCTGTGACAGCAAGCAGTGAAGTTTGTGACAAATGTGGTCTTAATTTTAACAAATAGGAACTTGAGAAATAACACTGGGGTGAGGCACACACTGCCATTCAGCCATCCTTCCTCTGAAGTGAACAGTTCTAAGAACTGAAGCTCCTACCCGTATCCTACCTTCATGCAAATGTCCTGTTTGTACAGAATCAGGACAACATACTTATCTGCCTATAGATGTTTCTAGACAAATTGTTGTTGTTGTTCTATTGCACACATTCACTGCGGGATTGGTACCTGTGATGCGGGACATTTTGTTGGAGAAGTAGCACTGCTCCAGATCTTCAAAGTGAGCCGTGAGCCTCTTCCTCCGTGATGCCAGTGTGCTGTTGTACCAGGTCTGTCTTTTGCCCTGGCAAAACAATCCCAAAGTGTTTGAGAGTACAGTCAACTCAGTGCTAGCTCACACTGACATTTATTCTGATAAAAACAAATTGATTTAATTCAGTTTTACTGAGAATGTGTGTGATGTTTTTCCTGTTAGCATTAAATAAAATAAACACCTTGACTTGATAGACCCTTAGTTTAATATCCATTCTGGCCACTACGGTACATGCCAAAAACATGTGAGAGCATGCGTACAAAGATTTGTTTCAATAGCTATAAGGAACTTTTTCCCATATTTCTTTGGAGGCAAAACCAATGGCCTGCATCATATTATAAAAACTTGCAAATAAGAGATATGCAAAAAATTAGTAAATTTGACTTGACTTGAGAGTTAGAACTGGATTTAAAAGCTAACAGAATGTGTTTATCTGACTTACCTGGGTTGTTCCACCGAATCCTGGAGGGTGGCTGTAGTCTGGTGGGTCAATAATACTACTGCAGCTGGTTGACAAACAAACAAACAAAAAATATACAGACATATGAGGCACATTATATGGATATACAGTAGCCCATAACATCTGGACTATATGCATGTGCTTTGCAATTAGCTAAGTAGCTCCTTCATAAAGATATAGTAGTTCTTATAGAGCAACAGGTAAAACATTTTCAAAATCTGTGCTAACCGATTCTATTTGAGAATCAAATAGAATCGGTCAGCACAGATTTTGAAAATTACACATGAATCTCAATGTGGCTCCTTGCACTGTGATGACGATGGACTCATTTGCTGTACAGACAGAATTTGTTAGAACACAGAGGTCAGCCGTACCTGGGTGCTGGGGAGGGAGCCTCAACGTTAGGCACCGTACACTCTAACTCCATCATTGGACAGTACAGCCCGCTCATTTCCTGGAAAAGTACACAGAAATAACATGTTTTGCCTCTCAAGTTGTGATGAGTGGCTCCAATTGTTGCCAATTCACAATATAATAGGAGTTCATAATTATGTGTACTGTTCCTCTACCTTTCCATTTAGAACATACTGTGAATGAGAGTTTGGTTACACGTGCAGGAGGGTGATACTTTCTCTGTGACTTTACCTCAACACGCTTAATGTCCTCTTCTAGAAAGCTGAGCTCTTTCTGGAGTTGCTCCAGTTGCTGTGGACAGGGCCAGAAACAAAAGATTAATATGCCTGCATGTGGACAGTTTTCAAAATCATTTCATGACACAGAAGTGCAATTATAGTACCTCTCGCTTATTTCTCCTGGCTTCTTTTAGGAACTCCATGAGGATCTGTCTCTGAGCTTCTTGGGATTCCTAGTGGAGAGACAGACATCATACATAATCTCACAAAACTACAGGTGAAGCTGCAGAGTACCTTTGCTTATCCTCTAAAGAGAGAAGATCATGTGAAAACATGTTTAGTTGCCAGCGGGAAAAACATTAACACTAAAGCTGTAACTTTTACTCAAAGTGCATTTTAACTGACCAACTTGTTACTTTATCTAGTACAGGTATACATACATTTTTATACAAGTTATTGTACTTTTACTGGAGTACAATTTCTTTAGTTACAGCACTTTTACAGAGATAACATTCTATTACTCTTTCCATCAGTGGTACTTCCACTGTAATGATAGCATTGCAAACTAAAGTGGAGTTGTACAGAGAGGAATGATCAAAGTGAGGCACAGATTATTAGGAGCATGTTATTCAATTCAACTACAGGAAACCATCCCAAACCGGAGGGTTTATGGGTGTTGGAAGACGCTTTTTGATAACTGTGGCTACAAGTTGCTCATGTTTCGAATGTCTGGCATAACAAAATAAATCGAGAGCAGGGAGTCGAGTCATATTTTGGACTGATGCTCTTATTTGGCCATTTCTTTATGCAGTCTGAACTAACAAAAACACCAAAGATGGTAAGGTACAACATCCACTGCGGCTATTTCCAAAGAGGTAAGACTGTCACTGGACTATCTGTCGAGACAACTAAACAGCAGTTTACAGCTACAATCTGAACTGCTGGCAGATTCAACAGGGCCATGACAATTTCATACCGGTTTGACATCTGCAAAAGATGTGTACAGTAGTTACACCCCTGTTTTTAATGATAGAGAGGATGTTTGAAAATGGCACAGGAGAGACAACAGGCTAGCGTAGAGCAAAGCTTTGATTTGCAACCATGAAGGAGGAAAGGGTCAGTGAAATGTGTCAAGAACTGTCTACAGGTTACTGTGTAAAGATAAGCATGTGTTGGACAGAGAGAAAGCTAAAAAGGTAGTGCTCAGGTTCCCACTGTTCCTTACTAATCCAGGAGTGAGTTTTGCAATTCAAAAGCAGATAATCAGTGACATTTCTCCTCACGTGAGGCAACTCAATTTCAAAACTGGTTAGGATTTTAAAACTCTAGGCCTACGCTGACGTGACACGACATGATCCACAGGATAGGCAGTGGCTCCTACTTCTCTTTTCCTATAACTTGTTTTCATATCACATGGATTGTCAAGAAAAGGGGATGTTGCAGGCTATTCTGAGAGAGATATGTGCACCAGGTTTTACTGCATTTACTCAGGAAGTGTGATACCACATACTCTCTGCCACAAGGATCACGTCAAGCACTACTGAATACCATTCACAAGACTCAACAACATTGACTCTTTAAACACAGCCTAGAGCATCTCCTTGCAGATATATATGATACAACTGATGGAAGATGTAATTCCCAGATATGTCATTCCTCATGCTGTCCTCTCTCAAATACGACCACATTCACAGGACTAGCTCTCGTCCATAAACGTCGATGATTGTGAATCATCGGTCAAAAGCCCCCTAAGTCAAATCACATTCATCAGCCAAATCAATGCAATTTCCTTAGCCATTGCATGCAAAGCAATGCATAATTGCAACATGGCAGGCTATAATCTTTCACAAACAGGGTTCTCTTGTCTCAAAACGATCTGACTACAAAGCGAACTGATGGAACCGGAGAAGGATGATGGAAACAGAGCACTTTGGTTTGTTTCTGAGCAACTACTAAACAACCACCTCCAACTGTATAAAAACTAGTATAGTATAGTCATGGTCAGAAAACCGTTGTTTTGATGAAAAATTGATGAAGTTTAATGACATTTCTTTGTCATCCTTCCAGAGCAAAATGTGGAGACTATTAACATTTGATTATTTGTCTTTTATATTATTGAAAACATTCTCATTTTTTGTCAAGATAAATGGTTCTGCTCCAAAACATATTCAGGGGAATGCAAACAGAAACTCCTGATGTGAGGCCTCACGATACCAGGGTTTCTGCAGTGTTTGCAAACTGAATTTGAGACTTTAAAAGACCTTTAATTACCACCTAGAATGCAAGCTAACACCTCTGCAACTATCACACTAGTAAAGAATGATGAAAAACTAGTAGAGAAAATAAAGTCCACAATTATTAATTAAGTACATTTATTTATTGCCATTTATATCACATTTGACAGTACTTCCCCGCTGTATATTACGATAACTCGTAATATAAATAATCAATTACATTTAAAATGATTTGATGAGACTCTTGTAGCCAGCAGTGGCAACAGTGTTTGCTACAGCTCTGATGCGAACTGAAACTCCACAAAAAAAAAAAAAAAAAAAAAAAAAAAAAAAAAATGACTGAACAGCCTCCTGCATGCCCAATCCACTGTTGCACCAGTGAGACCGTCTACTGCAGGCAAAACAAATATTCAAGCCATTTTAATACCTTTAAAGCCTTTTTTGAGAGAATTTATTCACTTTAGTCACTTCATTTTGGTCACTCTCATGCACGGTTAACACCCATTATGACTATTTAGTAGATGACTTTGCATCTTCCTTCTTTAACATGGAATTACAGGTTATGAGTCATCTGTGACTCGAAAAGTCACCATTATACCTTTTACCATGGAGTATTGTGCAGCCCTATGGGAATCTAAGAAGCCAGAATGCAGATGCAAAATGCAAGAAATTGTTAGGAAGAAGAAAGAAAATGAAATGCATATCTGATCACTCTTAGACCCTTACTTACCGCCTCCAGCTGCTTCTTCTTCTGGACCAGGAGCTCCAGCATCAGATTGACATTTGCCAGGTCTAAGTTCTCCTGGTCAGGACTCAACACATCCTGGAACACCTGCCACCTTGACCCATTCTTTGTGGGCCAGAGACACCAATCAGTTACAAGTAACAGACCTTTCTAACTATGTAAGAGTGAAAATGTGTGTGTGTGTGTTTAACAGCATTCACAGGTAGAGAGAAACAAAGCAGTTATAGTGTGCATGTGTTGTACTCACAGGATGGTCCAGTTTTAGTCTCTTCTCATCTGACCTTTGTTTCTGTTTAAGGATCAGTTCATTTACTGGAACATGGGGACATGAGGCGGAGTAGGTGGAGGGGATAGGGTAAAGGAGAAAAGTGGAAACGCTACGTAAGTATACAACAGAAATAAGACCAGAGTGTGACTTAAACAGGAAAGCAATAATACTTTGGGTCAGTCAGTTTAGCCGTGGTAAAAACTTTGGTAGGGCCTCTATTGGCAATACCAATTTCATTACCATAATGGCAGGTTTATTTACTTTCATATCACTTTATAAGTGAACTTTCACTGGACTCTGTCCTGTTTAGCATAACGTGTATTTGATAAATTATTTCTCAGACACATTTGAGTCCCGATGACAAGAGTACTTTGGCTCAACCCTATTAAGGTAATTAATTTCCCCTTTGCGTCATTGTAGCAAACATTACATAAATGTCAAACTAAATAAATCTAATGATTTAATTCCAAGACCACTGTGTTGTCCAGTACAGTGGATATCCTGACGTACAAATATGTATGTTCTGTGACCACTCTTCCATTTCAGAATTGTTTTCTGATTATCAGTGAAAGCAGAAAAGACCTAAGCAACACCTTAGACATAAACAAACATCAATCCCTCTGACTCAAAATACTTACCAAGAAAGTTTGGGTAAAGCTGATCCACGTTATCGACAACATAGTTACACTTGGGACACCTGTTGCTGTCCTCCAGACTCTGGCGGATACACTTGAAACTGCAGGATGAGAAACAACTGAATACTGTGGAAATAACTGAAAGGAAATAATGTTCCTTGTATAGGTTTTTAATGGGCCTAAATGTTTTATCCGTTTGTTGCACTATTTGCTATTTGTCTTTGTTTGAATTCCTGTTTGACATTGGTAGTCACTCCACCTACATGCACACATACAGTCTACTCATTCATGCTAAATTTTCAGTCAAAATCTTTAAGGGATGCTATGAAGAAAAGAAAAAATGGAAGGGCAAAAAGCTTTTCTCAATAATGCAAAGACTGGTTTGTTGCAGTGGGAAACTATAAACCAAAACATTTTCTTGTTACGTTTTATATAGTGTAGGTTTGTATAGCAGTTGAGTAAACTGGTGGACAGGTGGAAGAGGAAAGTTGTCCTTCTCCATCTCTACCTGTAAGCATCATTAATATATTACATTTGCACGGTTATTTATGTTGGCAAAAGTCTTACAAAATGACAAATACCAGAAATGGTTATTTCTGACGAGCCCACTTTCTTTTCTGCATTTTGCTCTGCTGGGTGTGTCATGTTCTCAAACTTCAAATAATTTGCTGTAAAACAACTATACCGCTGACTGTCTCAGCTACAACTGAACACTTACCAAAAGCTGTGTCCACACTTTGTCATGTGTGCCTCTTCTATCATCTCGAAGCAAATGGGACTGGAAAAGTAGACAAAAAGCCGTGTTATGTGCATGTCAACATTTAGCTTTCAAAATGTTGAAACTGTGACAGCAAGCTTTTAATGCCCTGCAACTACAATCTACAGAAAAGAACATTTTCACGGCCACATTTCAGAGATAACTTACCACACAAAATCGTTGCTTTTATCTTCGTATGAATTCAAGAGGCCGTTGTAAAGGGGTGCTTGATGGAGGGATTTCTTTCTGCTGCCCGAGGACGCAGAGGGTCTGCTCAGAGAAGCAAACCCGCCCCGGGACGACGGTACGGGGGCCAACGTTGGCACCGACAAGACACCCTCGCTGGCTGCTGCCAAGGTCCGAGAGGGCACAACATTTCCAGAATTGTTACCATTAAGGTTACTTGTGACGACGTTGCTCCCACCGCTACCGTTTGTGTTCCCAGTGCCTCCTGTGCTGCTGCTGCTGCTGCTGCTGCTGCTGCTGCTACTCGTGCTGGGCACTGAACTTGCCCCACCAGGGCTTTGCTGTGGCCAGTTGTTTGACATCATGTAAGGCCGACTAGAAACTCCCCAAAATCCTCTGCGTTGCTGTTCAAAGCATCCGGGCAGTGCTGCTACTTGGCTACTTTAGCAGGTTGGCTAGCTAGCTGGCTTATGTGCTAGCATCCTGGAAGAAAGCAACAGTCGCCAAACGTCCAGCGTATTTAAACTTGTCCGTCGGTGTCTGCGTCACTTTTGTCACTGGCGGCGTATTACAAAATCGCTGTACTATAAAAGGAAAAAAGACATGGACACTGAAACGGCCAATAAAACAACCACAACTGCGTTGTCCAGGAGATTAGCCAGCTAACTACTGTTAGCTACGGAGGAATCTCTTGAGTTTCCTCGATTACCCAGTGTGTGCTGCCGGCTTTCAACTACCTCCCCCTAGTGAGAAGGAGTTAAACTGCATACTTACGAATACCACTGCTGCCAATTTGGCTTTTATTATGTAATTCTAAGTCATCAGAACAGTTAGCATTTTTTGTCTGGCCAAATTCATTATTTAATTAAAATCAGCAAGGACTTACAATTTGTAAGGCTGTAGTTTGAGGTGCTTTTGTAATGAATTCCATTATAGGCTATCTGTATCTGTTGTTTTCTTCTTCTTTTTTTTATTAAAATATTTTTTCTTCTGGGTAATGACATCTTGAGCAGGAAGTTTCACTCTTGACCTTAGAAACAATTGCTGTGACAAAAAGGTTGCTGAGATGTCAACATAACTCTGATGCTGGTAAAAGCTTAGAAAAAGCTAAATTGACTTTTGAGTTGAAATCATTTTGTCACAGATAATGAATCCAATACACAAAAATCGAGTCGACACACAAGCATGTAAAATAGTAATCTCAACAAAATCATTTCAAGTAGGGAAGCATATAATACAGTGTTATAGTTTCAGACTTAAACCAAATTTAGATCAGTTTATTTTTATTTGGCCACGTGCATGCTAAATAATTCTCTCTCATTACTCTGAAATTCTCAGTTGAAGCTCTAGATAAACAACAACAGCCCAAACAAAACTGTATAAAGCTGTACTTCTGTGGAACCTGATCAAAATGTTGCATTAAATCTTCCCATCCATTACGTTGTATGTTGTTATCAATATCCTATATTTAATAAAAGGCCAACATATCAGCAAACTGAGAACAGGATCAACAAAAAAACTAGGGACAATACTGCAATATGCACAGGTTAATACATTACTCCCATAGAGGCTAAAAATGACAAATCCCTCTCAGAAAATTATAGAAACATTATACCTCAGAAGATCAAATCCTATTTAGCACAACATACACTCCTGTTGTCTTTTGGAATATTCTCAAAATATTATAATGATTTCAGTCCACCATATAAATACAGAGTGTCTCCTCATGTTGTATTTATTTTCAGATTATATTGCCAAACAAGCAGGTAGGTCACATCCACAAAGTGCAGCCAGAAACAGAGCCAAGAAAAACAGTGTCATGTCATTCAAGCATCCACCTGCAGCTTTGCAAATAAAACCTAAGGAGGACTAACATATTCACGCTCACAGTCTATCCAGACTGCTACTTGCTTTTCCATTTTTACCTCCACGTGGACAAATAAGGGATCCTCCATGTAGGCACGCACAACATGGATTTTCCCATGTTTTTGTTTGCGGAAGAAGTTTATATGTATCATTATGGAGCTCAGTTCGGATGTGTAATAAGGTTTTCAGCAAGAGGAAAATTACTGGATACATTGCAGAGTAAATTAATTTCCCTAAAAAGGACCACCGTGTACAGTAAGATGGGTTTCTCTGTGCTGCGTAGGTCAATCATGCTCAATGTAATGTGTGACTCAAGAAAAAGTATTAAAAGTAATGTATCAGGAATACTCAATAATTATGCAACTTTCAGTCTAATTGAATTAAATGCATTTAAAAAATATATTTATAAATATGAATCATATAGATATGTATTAAAGCTTCCAATTGAGAAATATGTATTTTTTTTATTTAATTTTTTACAATTTGACAATATCTTCCTATATCCTTATATATGATCTATCTCTGTGGTTCACAGTGAAGATTGATAGCTAAAATACAAAAACAATTAAAGAAACTAAATAAATTATTGAATAAAGTAGTGTGTAACATACGCATATAACGTCAGACACAAATATCAGTTTTAGCTTATAATTTGAACATACTAATGCTCATGCAACAACTGATTCTGAACCAGTTCCTTTGAGCCAAACCTGCAGTACTGTATATACATTGTGTTGCATTTGTCCCCCTCAAGCCCTCTCCCTCCCCTTTCTATTTTATACCAATGGTGGTGAAAAGCTTGCCGTCTTTCTTTCTCCCCTTTTCTTCTTTCTTCCCCTCCTCATTTGTCCTGCACATCAGCCTGGATTTTCTCCCATTGGGTCCCCCTCTTTTGCATGAAGAACCAGGTTGTGTGTGTGTGCGCGCGTGTGTGTGTGCGTGCATGCGTGTTTGGGGAATGTGTGTGGTGGTTGCGTGGTGGAGTTAGCGTGTTGGTGTGTTAGTGAGCGTCAGAGATGTAAGAGAGAAAAAGTGAGTGACACAGAAAAAATAATGAGGGTTTGTGGAGAAATGAATGAGTGAGTGGGGAAATGTGTATGTGTGTGTGTGTGTGTGTGTGTGGGAGAGAGAGCGAGCCTCAGGGTCGGTGGGGTCAAGACCGACAAGCTCAGATGAAGGATAATCTGTGGAGGTCCCTTACAGCGGGGGGTGAGGCCCTGGTGGAGCACACTCATTCAGACTCTCTCTCTCTCTCTCACTCCCACACACACACTTACTCTCTACCACACACCCCTTTATCACTCTCTTCCTCTCTTTCTCATCTCCTTCATCCTCTCTTTCTGTCCCTTTTTTGTTGCTTTCTCTAAAACCCACCCCTCCTATTTCTCTTGCTTCTTTTTTGTTGCAGCTGGATTTCAAAGGGCACTTCGCCAGCAGAAAAAGTTGAATGTTTAGCAGGCAGATCCCTCAGTCAGACAGGCTAGGATTGTGGAATTCCTGCCTCCCACTCTTTAGGAACCGTTTTTGCCCCTTCGGGGGCCTCTGCCATAACTGCCAGCGGCCTCCTCTTCCATCTCCATCTCCACCCTCGAGCCAGGGCCCTGTTTGCAAATTGAGCCTGACAGAAATAGTGGGGTCTGGGGGAGAAGTAGAGACAACATTTCAGAAGGTGTGGAACAGCAACAACTGCCTATGGTATCCACAGTTTTTTCCTTATTAGATGGTAAATAATGAGCAATGCATCGTGATTAAATACATGAATGTCATATGCATAAACACAATAGCAATAGTCTTGCAAAAGGATGGACATTTTAAAATCCTTATGTGGTAAAACACAAAAGTCTACTAAAACTTGATTAAAGCTATACGGTCTTAACACACTTTCAAGATCAGTATTTATTTGGTTTGCAGTGTCTGGAAACATCTCAGTAAGTAAGTACACCTGTCATTTGAGTTAGGAGGGCCTGCACACATTGCCACAAGTTATTTTTCCATTTGCAAGGTATGGTTCATGAGTCAAAATAATAATCCATATATAATCAGCTAAAAAACACAGTTTGTCTTAAAGAGACTGTAGGATTATTAAGTGTTTCTGCAACTCTAAAAATGCACATTAAAACATGGATAATACTTTAATGGTGCAAAACTCAGTGTGCGGTATTATTCAAGGTAGATATACATTGTGCTCTGCGGAGTCACCTCTTCTACTGTCTAAACAGGAGTGAAAGGACAAATTGATTATATGACCATGATAGACCATACAGACTGTACTGATTTGAAGATTTTAATGTATCATTTTCATTTCAACAGACACATACTGTAGTTACCTTAAAAAAAAAGCAGGCTATAATATTCCAAACTTGGATAAATTAGTTTGACAAAAAGAAACATACCTCAATGTCCAGTATTAGCTTTTTTGGGAGCAGTCAACTTTAGCAGGTGGTAAAATATTGGTTGCAAGCTCCAGAGAACACAAGTAAGTGGACCTTGAGTTAAGATTTGTTTTGTCAAATAACATATGATAAAGACAATAATACTGTCATATATCAATATCTTATTTTGATGATGTTTGAATATGTATGTTCATGCATGTGTGCATGCAGCTGCATATACATTCACAGCTAAATCAATAATATAGAAGAATTAAAAAGCTTGTTTATGGTATTTTCACCTTCAGTTGGGCCATTATTATATATGGACATCTCCTTACATCTCCCCTGCTTTTACCCACCCACATCCAACCTTCCATCCAATGCTTCCTCTCCCTGTTTTTTCAGCCCTGGCTCGTTTTACACAAGCTAAGAGTTCGGCACAAGGCAGGTAGCATATTTAGACGACAAAAAGCTTGCAAAAACCCTTTTCATGTGCGAGACAGATGTTGAGCCTGTCCGTGTTGTACCACTGAAGAGAGCCAGAGCATGAGTGAGTGAGATGGATAGGTCAAGAGAAGAGGGAGTAAAAGGAAGAGAAAAAGGAGAAACAGCGGTGGAAGAAGGGAGAGGGAAGAGAGGGTTACTCAAACCTCACCTCCTTCACTTTGGAGTGTGTGTGTGTGTGTGTGTGTGTGTGTGTGTGTGTGTGTGTGTGTGTGTGTGTGTGAGGATGAAAGAGACCGAGGGGTAGCAAGGGAGAGATCAAACACACTTATGTTACTGTAGCAGGAGCAAACAACCCTCCACCCCCATCATCATCCATCTGTTGCCAGGCTGACAGTAGAGCCTCCGATTAAGAAGACATGGACAGCGGTGGAAAGTAGTTTTTTTACTTTACTCAAGCACTGTACTTAAGTATGAGTTTTAATGCAGGTTACTCTGTGCATTCATATTTTACACATACAACCCATGATGATTTATGATGCATTATAATAGACTGAACTACCAAACAGTATGTAAAGTACTATAACATAACTCCAACTTAATCAGATGTACAGTAAAATGCTGCTTACACATAAATGCATCATTATAAATATAATAGTGGCTGTATAACAATATAACACTGACAGTGGTTATTTTCTGCATAACAAGTAGTTTTACTTTTGATACTTACACAACTTACAATATTGTATGTATACTTCTGATTTACAACATTTGCAAGTGGTTGAGGAAGTATTCAAATCATTTACTGTAGTAAAATTTGCTATACTGCCTTGTAAAAATATATTATTACAAGTAAAAGTCCTGCACAGAAAATGTCAATTAAAAGTACATAAGTATTATGAAAATGTACTTAAAGTAGCCTATCAAAAGTTAAAGTACTCATAATTCAGATTTTTTGTGTGTAGATTATTATACTAATAATAATAATTATTGATGCATTTGTAAGTGACTTTTTATAGTTGTAGTCGGTTAAAGGTGCCGTAAGTAGGATTGCAAAGATCCAGGACTTAGCCAAAAATGTTTAACATCACAACTTCTCAGCCCCTGCCTGATTGACACGCAGTTAGACCCCCCACCCCTGGCCCTGATTGGTGCATCTGAACAGGGAGCGGTGGATTTTTGCAAATCACACTACAGGCTGTAGGTGGTGCCAGAGGAGCTGTATTTTTTTATTACCTGCTTCATGTAGTTCTACTTGAACATAGGGTCAGTTTCAGAAAATATGACAGAAAGTTAGTTTTATAAGTCTTACCTACTGCACCTTTAAGGTGGTGCTAATTTAGTGGGAACTTTAATACAAAGCAGTGCACATATTTTACAAGCTGCACCATGTTTTGTCAAATAAATGGGGTGAAGTAAGAAGTACAATATTTCCATCTGAAATGTAGTGGAGTAGAATGCAATGCAAATAGATAGATAAATAGATAGATAGATAGATTTTTATTGATCCCAACAATGGGAAAATACAGTGTTACAGCAGCAAAATACTCAAGTTCTTGAGTAAATGTACATTCCATCACTGCATTGTTAAAGCATATTTTTTCTTTTTTTTAACTCTTTATGATTTCTTCTTCCACCACTGGAGGTGGAAGGATGGATGGATGGATGGATGGCTACGATCAGGACAAGAATAATAAATAGGCTACATAAATAAAGTTTACGACCTCTTTCCTGTTGCCCCTGCATCAGAGAGACGTACAGAACAGGACTGGGCAGGGGGATGAGGAGGGGAGAGGATTTCCCTTGTAAAACTAAGTGTGAGGCAATGGAGGGACGCCCCCCGCCTACCGGTGATGTCAGGGCGGGCAGGTAAAAAAAAAAACGTTGGACTCCAGAGAGAGAGAGAGAGAGAGAGAGAGAGAGAGAGAGAGAGAGAGAGAGAGAGAGAGAGAGAGAGAGAGAGAGAGAGCGAGAGAGAGATGGAGTGAATGGAGGAGGATATTACTACTACTGGTGCAGAGGAGCAGCAAGTCACTCTCCGAAGCGCACACAGAAGCACAACAAAACCAACAGAAGCTGACGCGCAGACGTCGAACCATGATTTAATGGACGGATATTTTTCCTTTATCAGAAATTATAGGAAGGCTTCTGCTCAACAAGTAGGGTAGCTATTATAGGGCTGACACTTTGCACTGCACGTCAGTTTGCCTCTGGAGAGACTTTTTTTTTCTTTTTTTTATATACTCTGATTCACCTTGCAGCCATATTTTGGAACAGGACGCACTAAATGATGCCGCAGTGGTCAGGTAAAAATAAATGAGAGGCTTTGTGCAAAGTCAGTATGGAGTGAAAAGATCATCTGATTTCACCTGAATTATTCATGCAATTAAAATCTGTCCTCAGTAAAAAAAAAAAATGTTTTAAATCCGCCTGGCGACGTTTTAAAGATATTTTCTTTACCTTATAGGTTTACTGAAACGCAGACTGAAATAGTTGGACTTTTTATTTCTAAGTATCAACAAAAACTAAGTGACAGAGACTACAGACATTTTGCAGACGGTCACGAATGGAAAGAAGGCAAAGCTTCGCCTCTAAAGGTCCGCGCAAAGTGCAGGAGTGTGGAGAGCCGCATCTGCGCCAAGAAAGGATTTAGATTAATTTAGCCGAAGATCTGATTCGGTCAAACTTCTACTTTATTCAAATAAATACTAAACATATAGCCTAACCTCAAAATTCAGTAATTCCATGTGAGAAATTTTGAATGCGACTTTATTAGTTTGACCCTTTCGGAATGCACTGACAGTTTATATTTAATTACTCTCCTTAATTTGTGTACCACAATGAATTAATTTTAATTACAAAACCGGCAGCCTTAACAGACGTGTCTTTATTGCTGGTTAAATGTGCACATAAAAACCACAGTTTGGTGTGAGACCTCTTGCTGCTGACCTGGAAACCAGAGACAGACTTTTAAAAACTATAGCCTAGACCTTCCCCCCCCCACACACCTTTTATATTTAACACAACTTCCCTAACCTGAGACAATGTTGTTAGTCAGAATACTGGCTATCTTCCTCGTCATCACTAACACGTGGCTGCTCAGCCCGGTTTGCTCCGATGCACTCAGCCGGTACAAACGCGCCATGGCCCGGCGGGCAGACAATGAGCTCTCCAGGCTAGCAGGTGAACCCTGCACCGTCTCCGGCGTCTGGAGGTCCCAGCGGCAACCCCGCTCCCTCTCCCCGTCCCAACACCGCCCTCCAGCGGCTCGTCCGAGGACGCACACGAGCCGGAGAGAGCTGTACTCTGTTAAGAGCGCTCCTGCGGTTTGTGCAGGAGGGTGCAAGTTTGACACCGGGGTTCACCGGGTCGCTCCGGTGGGGGGAAATAAGCGAGGCTGGGGCAACGCAGAGGATGTGGCGGTAGGAGCGGGGAACGGAAATGTTACGTTGCCCGGACGGTTTTTTGGAAAACGCTCCACAAATGACAAGAACGAGCCAAATTATGTCAGTGAAAACACCACACAACAGCCCGGAATGTCTTTGCTTAGAGACGCCGGGCAGACCGTCTCTTCCTCGGGCCACGCGGAGTCCCCAGGCGGTTCCCGCTCCAGGTTCACCCGCAGCCTCGGTGGCACGTTTTCTTACGAGGCAGACGGCAACTCCAGTTGGGAGAAAGCTTTCCCCGACAGCTCAACAGATTCCAAGGGGCTCCAAGTCCTCTACAGGCTGCAGCGGGAAGATGGAAACCAGCAATTCTCGACCGGGACCCTGGAGGACAGTACCGAGGACTACTCCGGGGAGATGGAGGAGGCGGATACGCCCGCAAACCTGCCCGCCGGGAGCTCCTCTTCCTGGGGGAATCCCGTGCCAAGGGTGCCCCCTTCCTGGATGACCGCCCTTTACTTCAGCGGGCGTCGGGAGCAGCTGAAGGTGAATCCGGCTGCAGGGGTGGAGCTGCCGAGGGCCAAGTTCAGCCTGGAGCTGTGGGTGAAGCCTGAGGGAGGGCAGAGCAACCCTGCAGTCATAGCAGGTGGGTGAAAATGGTGAAAACTGATCATATCTGCATCATAGACACTGATGTTTAGGAAGTGGTGGAATGTAGTAACTAGGGCCTAAATACATTTACTCATGTAGCCTACTGATACAAGATGTAGGCTACTTTACTTGAGTATTTCCATTGTAGGCTATACAGCTATATAGGCTACTACTCTATCTCAGAGATAAATGTTGTAGGCTACTTTTTACTCCACTACAATTGTCTGACAGCTTTTGTTACTTTTCAGATTACATTTTTTATATGCTTCTTGTCCAGTGAAAACCAGGTATCTCCAGATATAATATATATATATATATATATATATATATATATATATATATATATATATATATATATATAAAACACTGACAGGAAACATTTTCTTGCACAATGATAGGCTACTTTTACTTGTCATTCATTAAGTACATTTTGCTGATAATACTTACATCCTTTTACTTAGTAAGGTAAGTCAGGTTTTGAATGCAGGACTTTTACTTGTAGTGGAACATTTTCACAGTGTGGTATTACAACACGGGCTCACGGCAGTTCGTGTAATGGTCACGTTATTTTAATCTATTGATTCGGGGTAAGGGATCTGAATACTTCTTCCACCACCACTGTGTATAGGGAATACTCATCTTTGGCATCTCACTAAAGTTTCACCCTGACAGCTGTGAGCACAGTCTCATGGCCACACACTGATTTAGGGATAGATGTCCCATCTCATTAATAGGGGAATACATTAATTCATTATTTTTTCTCCATCATACTGTCTGAGAGCTTACTGGTCTTAAGCTCTAGATCTGACCCTCTGCCTTTTAGTGGGTTTCAAGATATGTATATCATACTCCTTGGTTGACATGTTTGCCTATCAGTGTCAGTTAGTCTCTTTAATTGCTTTATGGCGGATCAGTCTCCAACCTTTTTCTGCTTGCCTTGGTGCTGGGCAGGTAGCGGAGTATCAGGTACAGTTTTAGAGCTTCTTTGCTGAAAAGAATGATAGCAGCAGCTGGAAACAAGGTTGATGAGAGCCGTGAGAGTGTACCCAAAACAGCAATGTTCCGGGCCAGAAAAGCAAGAATTATGGTGCTGTATGTTATTGCAAATAGCTTGTGACAGCTATACTATATCAAGTAACCCTAATAGAATTTGGGTTTGCCCTTGTAACAGTCCTGTGTGAAGTTTGTGTTAAATGGTTTCTAACAAAAAATGAAGGCTGCTTTTCATGACAAAGGTCAATCAGAGTTTAACTAGGGTTTGGTTTCTACTGCAGACATGGTGACAGTGATGACAGAAATCCCAGTGATCAGGATTACATAATGACATTATGAGTGCTGAAACAATTAGATGAGTAATCGCTTAGTTTATTGACAGAAATGTAATCACCAATTTTGTTAATCAATTAATCATTTATTTGGTAAAATTACCAAAATGTCTCTGGTTTCAGCTTTTCCAATGTGAGGATTGGGTTTGTTGATGATTGTAAATTCTTTAAAATGTTTAAAAAAATGTGTTTGGGTTTTTGAGTGTAGGGTGGACAAAAAACAACATTTTAAGATATGTTGGGTTCTGGGAAATTGTCATGGACATACTAAGGGCATTGATAATTGTCAGTCAGACAATCATTAGCCATACATCAAATGCAAGACAGGTGTGCTTGCGAGTAGAGCTAGACCAGGCCAGGCCAATATATCGGCTAATATTAGCTCATTGTAGATATATTAATATCTAATTAATATGATGTATGTGTTGGCCGATAAGAAATTGTAGTACAGAAGTGCCAAAGAAGGTTTGAGATGATTTAGAAGCAGTGTCCCCTTTACATAGTTTGTACCAGAGAGAACTGACAAGTTTATTTTTAAACAGTAGAACTGTAAAATGTCCCGCTCAGTATGTACCCTGGTCACAATACAGTAAAAACAGCAACAACAACAAAAAATCTAAGAGATCAGTATCAAGATTGTACATTTTTGTTATGTGTTTATGTTAAACAATATAACATATTGTTATTTAAAAAAAAAAAAAATATATATATATCCCTATCGCCCTTAAAAATCCAGCATTGTCCGTGGCGGACTATACGGCTGAGTGAATTGGATGCTCTGCTAAAGTGACAGCGTACGCACTGGGATATGCACTTATAAACTCCCAAAACAGTTCACTGTGGTTACATAAGTTAGTAGCTCCCCTGCACAGCTGGATGATAGCTTATTCTCTATAAAAGGAGGAAGATACCACTCTTGTGGTGCTCTGATTAAGGCTTGCTTGCTGAAATGTGTCAGCATAAGAAATATATATTATTTTTCTGGATGTTATTATTAAAAGTTCTGTAGGTAGGATTGCTAAGATCTCAGTCCCTCTCCCCTTTCTGCTAAAGCCCAAAACGGTCTCCTAAGCAACTCCCCCCACAAGGGAGAACAAATGCGTGTGCATGAGCAGTAATTGACATGCAGTTAGACACCCCCCCCGGCCCTGATTGGTGCATCTGAACAGGGAGCTGTGGATTTTTGCAAATCGCACTACAGGCTGTAAGTGGGGCAGAGGAGCCAGATTTATTTTTTAAATGACCTGCTTCATGTAGTTCTACTGGAACATAGGGTCAGTTTCAGCAAATATTACAGAAAGTTAGTTTTATACGTCCTGCCTACTGCACCTTTAATACATTAGGCTATTATTTACAACCAAACATGCATGTGCACCCAAAATATCAAATTACAACAAACAACAAAGCATGCTCTTATTGCCTCTCACCCCTCAGTTTAACCTCTTGACCGTAGCAATTTTTAGGTCCGAGTTACACTACTGCTGACAACCTTAATAATTATGATGACTATAATGGGGTAATAATACTGGCATTATGTAATTATGATGATGTTATAGGATAACCATACTGTAGTGATGATGAATATGTTTATTATGATGATGGTGAACATATTGATGGCTGGTGGTGATGATGCTAATTGTTCATTATTAAAAATAATGATAAACTTTATTTATATAGCACCTTTCATACAGGGGATGTAGCTCAATGTGCTTTACAACAGAGGAAGAAACAAGATAATTCATAAAAACAGGCAAATTAAAACAAGAGCAAATACTTTGTGATAAAACCAATTAAATGAATAGCAAAGAACAGAGGCAGCAAATAGCAAAAACGGGTATACTAAGAACAATAGAATATGTGAAAGATAGAAATAAAACAAAGGGAGGCATAAGAACAATAAAACATGTAAAAGATGAAAATAAAACAAAGGAAGAGTGACAGTTAGTTAAAGGCAATGCTGAATAAATACATTTTCAATTGTTGTTGGTTTATTACATTGGCCACAGTAATAATTGCAAGATGATTATGACTAAGTATTATTATTATAATGATAATGGTGATGTTTAACACCTGTTCTTTGTTTAATTGTATACAAAAACGCTGCATTTTAAAGTGCTTCGAATGGCCTTTAAACAAAGAGCCAGGTGATAAATACAGGTGACCCTGCATTATACTATATATATATATTTATATATTTATTGTACAATAATCTATAGTGTACCTCACTAGGGCAATAACATTGTTTTTTTGTCACAACAATATAAATTGTATTTCTATTCTGGACACAGACTTCTCAATAAATACGTGGTTACATAACCGTGAAAATTCCCAGGCTGTGTTTCATTCAGTCTTTCTCCTCACAGTTAGCTTGCCTGTGGGTTTCCATTGATTCTGAGCAGACACATTTATCCTATGAAACCTTCATTTAATCAGGCTCTTCACATAAGGATGAACACCACTGTTTTTCCAACTTCAAGAATGTAACATTTGAAAAGCTGCACATTTGACAGAACGACACATACATCAAACAAATTGAAGAGGATAAAAGCGCTATGGTGCAGCACCACAGCTATCCAGATAGTGAGGGAGACCACAAACTGTTACGTCCGCTCACATTTACTCTGATCAAAGATCCGACTCCATTACTCAACTTTTTTTCCCCTCATTGCTTCCTTATGTGAGGGCGGCATATTGTGGCATGGGCCTTTCTCTTTGTAGTGTCCTGAAGGAATTTGACAAATACAGTGAAAAGCAAACTCCTATTGTTTCTGCTAGACATGGCATTGGCATTGGTTTGACTTCTAATGGTCAGTGATGATCTTATAAACTGTTTGTTTGTTCATTGAATCCTTTATTGTAATGTATGTGTTCCAGAATCTAGTACGCTGCTCGACAAACAATGTAATAATTACGCTGATTATTAGGTGCTGCATTGTTGTGGAATGTATTGGAATTATTTTACTGCATTTTGTCCAACATTTATGGCAATACAAAAATATCAACTGAAAGTATTGGCTGATAATAATGACTAGTATTGGCTAATATATTATAATGCATGTTATATTTGTTATATTGTAAGGTTCTAGCGAATTCAACAAAGAGTGCAAAAATGTACAAGCTTAAAACAAGGCCTTGTCAAATATCTTTAGCTTTGAGTTTAATAAAAATGCTATCTATGTCAAAAGAGTAGTGTATGACATGGTCAATCACAAAAAAAGATTGCATAGCTTATTTTTCCAGATTTGGTGATGGTTATGGGATTTCAATTACATATAACAGCCTACACTTCTACATGTAGAATGTTTAAAGCTGCACTTATCAATCATTTTATATGAACAATGGTTTAAATGACTATGTGTAATAAAAAAGGGGTCCCTGACAAACAGAGAATAATCCACCAACTCTCCAGATCCTCTCAGCTCTACAGTGTTTTAGCGTCTTTCAGCTCATTGTTTTGGTTTTCTGGCCCAGAACTATGCTGTTATTAACCTTGTTTTCAGCTGCAGCAGTCATTCTTTTCACCAAAGAAGCTCTGATACTGTACTGATACTCAGCTACCTGGCCAGCACCAAACAGCAGACAACAAAGTTAGTGACTAGCTAGCGAACATAATGAAGCATTTAGCAGCTAAAGAGCATATTGCCCTCAGGAGTTGGTGGAAACTGAAACAGAGTTAAAAGGAGAGTAAATATTGAACTTGTTGCCAAAAACATGATGCAGAATGAATGCTAATGTTGCTGCATGTCTGCTGACTGTGTAAATAGACAACTTTAGAAGGGGATGTTATGTCAATGTTGTGTTTTCGGTAGTGGTGGCAAAATGGAGCTTCATGAACCATTTACTTTATTTTCTGAGCCCACTAGATAGCACTCTCTGTTCAACAAAGGGTTGACAGCACACTGAATTGCTATTCCTTTGAGTCTTTTTCTGTAAGAATCTAAGAACGCCGTCTTGTGGGCTTAGAAAATGAAAGAAAATAGTTCACAAAGCTTTTAAACATTATTACACTGAATTCAATATTATAATCATGGTAAAAAAGCCAGACCCCAGTGGAGATGAATGGTAGCCTTGAACTAATATTTGTGGTAATGCAAATGTCTCACAACATAAAGACCACATTTCCCATAAAAACCTTGTAATTTTCTTTTGCAACCACAATGTTGTCACTTTTTTGGCAGTACCATTTCACCATAACCATCTACTGAAAATTTTAGCTCAATTTTGTTTGACTGAGACAACGTCCTCCTCCGGTTGTGTGCCATTAAATAATGTACCTAGAGCATACTGTACACTGTTAAGCAATTCAGCAGATTTCCAAGAAAATTAGATTGTGAGACAGATTTGACAATGCAATGTAAGTAGATGTTGCCTTTTTGCCTCCAAATGATGACTTATGTATTCATGATTAGGTGCAATATGTATCTTAAACATTGCATGTGTTACTGTGGATACACATAGATTGATTCTAGTGAATTTGTGTAATTACATTTGGTAATACAGTATAATCTAATTCACTTGGCAAAGCTACTTTATAGCCACCTAACTGCGGCTTTCTTTAACTGAATTAAATGCTTAACCATGAAACTGGCCCATCTCCTTAGGGATATTTTGCTACAGTTGCCCCTCTTTACACACTTACACATACACACATATGCATGTAAACATATACACATGCACATACACTGTTGAGGAGGGTGAAGGGGTTCCCTGACCCCTTACCGTCCCACTGTTACACATCTGGGGAGCACATGTGGATCTGTGTGTGTGTGTGTTGCAACAGCAGATGGAAACATCAGGGCCTTTCCTTGGCTGAGTGAAATACCTCCGTCCTCCTTCCCCTCTCTGTTTTCTCCCACTCTCTATGGCTCTGTCTATTCTATATTCTATTTGTGTGTCTCATCCTCTCAGAGGTGTACCTCTCTTTCTCCATTGTCCTGTGTCCCAAGGACTGCAATCTTGCTGGTTTGTTTGTGTGTTTATTTATTAATTTTCCTGAGGGTGATGACCATTTGTAAATTTGTTTTTTGCACCGATATTCTTTCAAAATAATAAAATTTTACTTTTCCCCATTCCTCCTTTGCTATAGGTGTATTTGACAACTGTTCCCATTCATTGAGTGAGAAGGGCTGGTCGTTAGGCATCCGCACTGTGAAACCTGCTGGCGCCAAAGATGCACGGTTCTACTTCACCCTTCGCACAGATCGAGCCGTAAAATCTACCACTGTCTACAGCCACCAGCGGTACCAAGCCAATGCCTGGACTCACCTGATGGCCACTTACAACGGCCACAACATGACCCTGTATGTCGATGGAGCTAAGGTGTGTGGTTTGGTTAGTTTGGTCATTTAAGAATGAATGAATGGCAAGAATGGAGATGGAGTTGAGAACCAAAGCTTGAACGCTCAAACCTCAGTCAATTCTACTATGGAAACCAGAACACTTCCGATACCAAAATCTTGTCCCATTGCCTACAGATTTTACATTCAAATGCACATATCTGTTTATAGAGATTATGGACAAAGGTAGTAGGACAGAGTGAGTCTTTGCATTACACCATCAATGATTTATTATGATACATTTGTTTGTGGTCCTTCTCTCTTCTTGGCTGTGGTTTCTCCTCTGCTTTTTTTCTCTCAGGTGGGAGAGAGCAGTCTTCAGTCGGGGAATCTCTACAGTCCCTTCATGAAGACGTGCAGAACCCTCTTCCTCGGCAGTAACCAATCAGATCAGGGACACAGCTTCAGGGGCCATATTGGGGGTTTGGTCTTGTGGGGCTATGCCCGCTCTCATGAGGACCTGCTGAAGCGGCCATTTCAAATCGACAAAAGCGAGCCCCTTTTGGCGATGTGGGCTGACTTCACTAATGTAACCGACTATATTTAATTTCTACACTTTAAGTTGTTCAGTCTTTGCAGACATTTGTTTATTTAACCGTCATCATATAAGGGAAATTATAAAGCATTACTTATCAGTGTTACTCATTTCATCGTTTTATATTGAAATTGGTTTGGATGTAGTATTAAAATGAATTGAAATATACATTTTGCTTCAAACTTTGAGGTGGAACAGCTTTGGACTCCATACAAAGTTGGCCTCCATCCAACCATCATCACCACTCCTGTCCCCGAACAAGAACTGGTCTCTTCATTCTTGCCACCACCATGTGGCTTGACACCCTGCGACAACACCGACATCATCTTGGGCTACAACAACAACTGGCAGCTCCGTGCCACCAAGCGAGTTCGCTACCGGATTGTCAACCTCTCTGATGACGATGGCGGAAACCCCACCGTGTCGCAAGCCCAGATCCAGCTCCAGCACCGTGCCCTAACTGAGGCCTTTAGCCCTTACAACATCACCCTAGATCTTAGCGTGTACTCTGTCAGAAACTCAAGCTTCCAACAGCGGTTTATCCTCAGCAACTGTCGAATTGGGAAGATTGGAAACCGCCAATGTGACCCTGAGTGCGACCACCCAAGGACAGGCCACGATGGAGGGGACTGCCTTAGATTGGGGCCCTGCTACAATTGGAAGAGACAGGATGGAGTTTGTAACATGGAGTGCAACAGTATACACTATGATTACGATGATGGAGACTGCTGTGACCCGGAGGTCACCGATGTCCTCAAGACCTGCTTCGATCCTGAGTCTCCTGACAGGTGAGGTTATAGACAGAAGTTCTGCTGTTCTGAGTTTCTCTGTTTAGCAGGAATATTAGTTTTATTCTCTAATTATTTCCACGTGCTCTAACATGTACTTTCTGTTAAGGTACTTTGAATGAAACTTAACTCTTCCTACAGATTTTTCACATTCAAAGACGATTAGTAGTGAAATGAAGCTTCACAAAGCTTCGTAAACAATTTTCTTTATTTTTAAAGCCCACTAGATGGCGGTATTGGTTTATAGAAAAAGGCTCAAGGAATGGCAATTCAGTGTGCTTTCAACGTTTTCTTAAATAGAGAGCGCCATCTAGTGGGCTCAGAAAATTAGGAAAAAATAAAATCCTCAAGTAGAAGACATCCGTGTTGCACCGGCGATTTTTTGCTATTTCTTCATGAAGCTTCATTTGCCCATCATTACCGAGAAAACGAAGGGATTATATCTATTGAAGCACTGGAAGACTTTTAATGTGACACATTTGTGCAGGACGTGTTGAGATTCAGTAACAATGCTCAGCTTAGCTGCGCATTGCAAAATGGATGTTACTGAATTTAGTTAAATTGTGAATTAAAGCTTTAGTGCGTAACTTTTTCATATGAATGAACGTCAGTTACATTCAAGCCATTGCCAAATGAGTTGCAACAAAGCTAATCAAGACTATCAGCTCCACAAAACTCTCTCTGGATTTCTCAGTATGGCTATGTTCAGAAGATTGTGTCGTCCGGTGACTTTCGCACGCAGAAACTCGAGTGAAGATAATTACCTCGTCTGAAGAGTCCATCATGTTTTTTTAATCCTCCGTTTCCTCCGTGGCTACCATGGTGGGTACAAGCAACCGCGTGGGGACGCATGCGCGATCACGTAGGATTGTATCATGTGGACGCGCCGACATTGTTGTTTGAGAATTCCTTATGGGGGTGGCAGAAGCTACGCACTACAGCTTTAAAACAATATTTACGTTAAAGAAGAGCAGAGGGTGTGACGTTATGATTTTTTTGTACTCATAGAATAATGCTGTGGAGTTTCCATTTTACTGAAATGAACAAGATACATTTTGCATTGCATTTATAGGAGGGCAAGGGAAATTAGGAATAAAGGCCTAGTTCTCTTTGCCCTTGAGGTAAATAAGGGACTGAGCCTCTATATATATAAATATATAAAATAGCAATTATCATCTTTGTCCATGAATGGAAAAGACAAAAAGGGCCTCAAGGTCTTATTATGCCGAATATCCACTGCATGGGACATTGCTTTTGGTAGCAGGCACTTTTCTCGATTTCGCTTTTAGTACCCCCGTCAGTGTAAAAATTGCGGTTGCTATTGATCGTAGTTTGGCTATTTAAAAATTGTGGTTTTTGCAGGATGTCCCACGTCGCCCAAGTGGCGATTCTCTCTGACTAATCAGTGCTGTGCAGTGTCTTAGCTCCACCTTCTAGTATTGGCTCGGATCATTTAAAACCTCGACCCAGGTGATCCAAAAAAAAGTACCATGTACAAGGTAATATCCACAACTTTTGCTAATGAAAAAAAGAACGGTTCCAAGTGAGTTAAGTCGAGTCGTGCTCCACCATGCAGTGGAAATGCGGCATTACAGTATTTAGAGCATTTTAAGTATATCTTTTTCAGGAGGAGGTTGTTGCCGGTCACAAACACTTAATTGAATATACAGTATAGTGAGCATTTCATCGATATATATCAATTTATATTAAGACAGGAGGAAAATTTAAAAGGCTACATTGTTAGAGAGACACAGTGGAGAAAGCACCAGGGGGATAAATATTTAAACCAGTGAGGACAACATGTTTTTCCAGAGACCCCCCCCCCATCCCTGAGGTGAATATCTGCCTTAGCACACTGAATTGTGCTTCAGCAGGGATGTGCAATGAACAGCTCAACATGCTTCATGTACAAATTAGTACTCTCACTTTACCCAGTGGTTTTAGAGAGAGAGCTCTGTGAAGTGGAGATGGTGGGTGAATAGGCCAAAGTACACACTTATTTTTACTAAACAATTCAAGCGGCAGCCCGCTGACTTCCATTTGGTCTGACAGACAGGCTCATGCAGAGTTCCAAATAGCTTGCATGAAGTCTCGCCATGAAGTCGTCGGCCCAGGTTCTTAAAGACCCCATCCTTAATCCAAATTGTAACCACAATCTTTACACTGGGCCACTGGGCAACAGCACATGAGAAATGGAGCTATTTTTTTAAAACGATTTAGCAATTGATGTCTGTGTGACAGCTTAACACAAGGATGTATTAATGCTGTTTAAACCAGTAGAATAGTTATTTTTTCCATTTATACTTTAGTCAAATGACCCTCTCTTTACCAATTTACAGGATTTGTTATTACAATTCCTTGTGCCATAATCCAAATCCCAACCTCGCAACTAAAGCAAAGATACAAAGTTAAAGGTTTTCTGTCTTCATATCTCTTAAATATTCAATTGGTGTAGATAATAATTTACTGTATCTGTATGATTTCAGACTTATTTATAAAAGCCATTTTGTATACGTATCATTATAAAACACATTTTAGTGAAATAATGTATAACATTAAGTTGACTTGGTGACTACCGCACTATTCCAAAATTGGTATAAATAATTCCAGTTTTTCATAATTTAGGTAGCAAATCAGCTTTGGCATTTAATTCAAGACTAACTCCTTCTTTTTTAGTTTCAAATCATGTTAATTATTAGCAAACAAAAGAAAGTAAAGGGCAACACAGTGCCAACAAGCACAAAAATGGTACGAGAAGCAGAAAACTTACATAGATGAGACAGTTTTTCTAAAAGTTTTTTTATTCACATCATCACATTATTTTGGAAATGATTGACCATGATGGCTTATAGTTGCTGGACTATGAATGAAAGACAAAACTTAAGCTCATGCATTACTATTGGCAGGTGGCTAAACACATTTTATTTAAGAGGTTGATAATGCCTACTATCAAATGAATAAATCATCAGATCACATAACAACAGAAGCTTATTGGTATTTCCGTTCTAACCAATCAGGAACTGGTACCAATTACCATGTCCAAGTCACAGTTTCAAATATAAACTATATATAACTGACTGTTAGGTTATGTGATACAAACAAGTGGAAATACAATTTGCTGTCTTGTTTGTGGCATTGGGGAGTAATGATGCTACTGATTTAACTACATTTCAAGAAGCGTTTGGGTAGTCTAGCTGTTGTCAAAATGATGTTTCAGTCCCATCAGCAACCTTTTTTCCATTAAATAGTATGGTTGTACAAAATAAATGCTATATAAATTGCTGTAGGAATGACTCTTTTAGTATTGCCCTGGTGCCCTTGACAAAAAGCCAATGGGATTTTCCATTTGGTTTTGGATCACAGAAAATAAGCTTTGTGGCGAACACAATTATAATACTTACTACTATGCATTTTGTTCAGCAAGATAATCTTCACAAATGAATTTTTGAAGCGGAAATACAATCGGCAGGAGTAAAAACCCAACGTTAGGCTGTTAACGAACTACACTACGGTCGCATGACTTTAACATCACCACCACTAGTTTGCAACTGATTTTAGATGTTTGGCGTGATGATTTTTGACAAACTGCAGTCTGTAGTCTCATTTCACCACTTGTTAGCAACCACGTTTTGTAAAGACACGTAAACATTCACAAGTGGGGTATTTACTGACATATTTAAGTCGTAGAACATAACGTGAAAATCTCTTAAGCTTGTGTTAACCACAGAACTTATTTCAGGCATCCAACGATAAAGCATTAAAAAAACTCATTGACTTTGAGACAAGGGAACTGGAAGTGCAAAAATGCTAACTAATTTCCGGGTTTTAGAAATCTTTCCTGCAGCACTCTATCGCTTTGTTTATTTTCTCCTGGAGAAAAAGACGAAAGAAAGGGGCAGGGCCCCAGTCCCTTCCTTTCTAGGATCCTTTAGAAGAAGAAGAAGAAGAAGAAAAAGAAGACTACTTTTTGCTGACGTAGTACTAGCATGCTTTTGACCAAAAGATCAACAGCTTAAATACTTGAACTAACCTGGAGCCCTTATGCATCCCTGTGTTTTGGCCCTATTTGTAACAAGAGCTTTTCTTCCAAATATGGTATGCTCATGAATATTTAGATGAGCTGCACGCTGATTGGTTGAGCGAATCGCCATACACACACATTAGAGACGCGCGCTGATTGGTTGAGCGAATCCCCAATACACACACATTAGAGACGCGACAGAATCTCATATTCCAGACACTGCAATGTTTCGTTACCAAATTCACTTCTGAGACTTTTTTATGAAAGAAATCAACTATATAAAGCTTAAATATGCTTTACGAAAATTGATGGCTAATTGCAAATTTGGTAAGACGTGTCGGACTTTAGGAGCTCCACACAGTCTGACGAGAAAGCGGCAGCCTGCTGGGCTCCATACCCAGGGCAAAGTCACCCTTTGTGGATACTGTACTACCGGGGCTCCGCGGCCGGCTGCCGGCATAACTATAATATATTTACGGTTTGAATTTCGTCACACCACTTATATAACATCTACCCCAATGTCTTATAAAGCTAACCGTTGTGTCAGATTTGATTTTAAGGCATTTTTATGAACGCGAGGTGTCTTGTTAGGACGAGCAGCTAGCTAGCTATATGTCCCTTTCAATACAATGAGAAACGATTGCAGCTAGCAACGATTCCAGCTCACCGCGGGCTCTATCAATGAGACTCGCGGACAACAAGCGTTTATTTCCCCAATCGTTTGTTTAAATAACTCAACACATTATGAAAACACACATTATAAGATTAACTGGAACCTGTGGTAACAGATTGCTGGCGTAACAAGCTCGCTGACCGCGCTCTCACTCACACACACCGGGCATTTAGCTAGCAGGAAGAGGGGAGCTGCAGGCCCTGGAGCTCTGTCCAGGCAACAGCGTTTGGTAGTCTATTATCCCTCAAAACAGTGACTTTGCATGGGTATGGAGTGCCGTGGGCTGCCAGCCTGACGGAGTTCAATCGAGCTCCCAGCAGGCTGGGATCTGTGAAAGAAGGCAGGCCAGGCGGCGAGGCAGCTACACAGGCAGCACCGGCCGCTGAACTCCGACACACAGTCGGACAAAAATTGAAACTAGAGCCAAATGAGGACGAGCCGCCGAGTTGACGTCAACTAGGCGGCTTGTTGAGATTTGCCCGTTTTCAGAGGCAGTTTCAAATTGTGAGATTTGCAGAGGAAAGAGGTGTCAATGGGATTTAGAGGTTCTATGTATATCCTAGTTACCCACTAAACTGTCATTATTCAACTATGACAAGGTAAAATCGGTTTTGCATTCTATCACCCCTTTAAATGTCCAACAGAAGAAGACAAGTTGAACTGGACAGCTCCAAATGGCTAGCAGTAGAAGACTGTGGTTGTACTGTGCATCTTCCAAGTGTGAGCAGCTGTGTGAATGCTAAACAGGCTGTTGCTGGAAAAGAACCTGGTGCTTGGTTGACTCTCCCTGGAAGACACAGGTTAAAGTTAGGTAAAAGAAACAAAAAAAACTAAGTTGGCTTGCATGTGTGTGTTCTTATTGCTTGGCCATATGCAGGATGTTTGAAGTGTGTCATAAGTAAATGTTGATTTATGTTGTCCTTGGTGGAATAGACACCGCGAGACAGACAGAACATTTTTTGCTTTGGTAGTTATTATGGTCAGATGTTCCTTCTGCTCTGTCAGGGCTCTCTACCCTGCAAAGAGGAGATGGACGCTAATGAAAAAGGCTGGACAGCAGACTGCACTCTGTTGTTTGGCACAAAGGGGTCTGGTTCATTGGCCTCAATTAATCAAAATGCTCAGTGATTTATTCTAGATTTAATTTGATGGTTATTGCAAAGAATATTCCAAAGAACAAATGAAAATATATCCACCACACTTACTTTTGGATAATAACTAGAATCCGTTTTAGTTTGATATATGAGAGGTCAATGTAATGTGTTGATGTGAGCATGCTTTTATAAATCATGGCTCTGGATTTGATCTGGTTTTGTGCAGAATGTTTTTGCATGACAGACTTCCATAAATAAGGCCTCTGCTTTTCAGATTTTGAACGCAAAACTCAAAAGTCACAGGATGTGTGTACTTCTACGCAGTGATGTAACTCCTGCAGTGAATGTTGCCAGAGTTCCTGTCTATAAGCTCCTTACCTCCCACTAAAAACAACATGAACAGCCAATACACAGGAGACCAGAGTGTAGTAAAATTGGGCTCAGTAGTGTAGGTCTTCTGGAAAGGTCCTGACCCCAGCTTGTTGCAAATGTGCTTTGACATGCCTGCATGCATGTTTGTGTGTGTGTGTGTGTGTGTGTGTGTGTGTGTGTGTGTTTGTGTCCCTGGATCCCAACTCAAAACTGTCTCAGGCTGAGAGACAATTAATGTGAGGATGACATTTTGCTGGCATTTGTTGAGCACTTAACCATTTTTTGGGATCTGGGTTTTTGATATCCCCACTTCTTCTTTTCTCTGAGCTCTTGGCCAGGTATTCAGATTATGGGACCCTATATGTGTGCAGCTGCTGCTGGCCGGTACAGGGCCAGAGGTTTTTAGGGCCAAATACCGTCACGACACAATTTTGTTGTTGAGAGCCAGTTCTAGAGCGATGGCCAGGTACACTGCAGATTCTGGAATTACAATAAAGAAAAGGGAACAGGAACGGGAAAGATGGACAGAGAGAGAGAGAGAGAGAGAGAGAGAGAGAGAGAGATAGGCAATGGTGGAGAGGGAGTTATGCGGTGGTGGGGGACATCACGTTCATTTATGCTAATAATCCAGGATTTGCTAACAGTTTTTGGTTAGTAAATCCTGAACAGTACACTTCTGTGCAAAGAGCTCCAGGCAACTCCCTTGAAAGGACAATTCCGTTCCAACGTTGTTTAATGCTTTACGTGCACGTGAATCTCAAGTTTTATTGCGGTCATGTTTTATTCACTAATAAAAACGTAACTGCAATGTTTCCCAGAACAGTAACTCTGCATCTGAATGAGATTGTTGATTCTCAACATAGGCCTACTTACAATTGAGCCATGGATGTTGCCTGCCTCATGCTTTCTATGCTAGTGAGCGTTTGCCACATGCAAGGTCATGCAAGTCAATATATTGTAACCGACCATTTGCTAAGCCCCACCTCCCTTAATTACTGTTGCTAAACATGGCAAGCTTTCCGTTATTGCATCACACTTATGCAGTTTAGAAGCATAATGGTGGCATATTTACCATTAAATTCTGGAACAATGGGTTCTTGATTTTTGAGAAAAGGTAGTCAAAATCAGCTTCTCATTTCTAGCGTGCAACCACCGGTTTTGCCGGGTGAACTGTCGCTGGCAGATTTTATCAGCTGTATCTTGCTTATTAAGCTAACAATAGTTGCATAGTTGGTTAAAAAAGCTCCAGCTGACTTAATCATCTTTCCAGCCTGAAGGGAACTCCATTGAAGGGTCTTAAATGTGCATTTGATGGCTATATGGGTTGCTAGGGTTCACTTGGGGTAAGGACTCATTCCCTACCTGAAGAAGGCACTCCATCGGTTTCCTGCTGAGAACCATGGCCTCCGATTTAGAGGTGCTGATCCTCATCCCAACCGCTTCACACTCGGCTGCGAACCGATCCAGTGAGTGCTGAAGGTCACAGGCTGATGATGCCATCAGGACCACATCATCTGCAAAGAGCAGCGATGAGATCCCCAGCCCACCGAACTGCAACCCCTCTCCACCCCGACTACGCCTCGATATCCTGTCCATAAATACTACAAACAGGATTGGTGACAAAGCGCAGCCCTGGCGGAGGCCAACCCTCACCTGAAACGAGTCCGACTTACTGCCGAGAACCCGGACACAGCTCTCGCTTTGGTTGTACAGAGATTGGATGGCCCTGAGAAGGGACCCCCTCACCCCATACTCCCACAGTATCTCCCAGGGGACCCGGTCATACGCCTTCTCCAGATCCACAAAACACATGTAGACTGGTTGGGCATACTCCCAGGCTCCCTCCAGGATCCTTGCGAGAGTAAAGATCTGGTCCGTAGTTCCATGACCAGGACGGAATCCGCATTGTTCCTCCTCAACCTGAGGTTCGACTATCGACCGAACCCTCCTTTCCAGCACCTTGGAGTAGACTTTACCAGGGAGGCTGAGAAGTGTGATACCCCTGTAATTGGCACACACCCTCTGGTCCCCCATTTTGAAAAGGGGAACCACCACCCCGGTCTGCCACTCCTTAGGCACAGTCCCAGACTTCCACGCAATGTTAAAGAGGCGTGTCAACCAAGACAACCCCTCCACACCCAGAGCCTTAACCCTTCTGGGTCGCCGATCACGCCGGCGTGATCAAGTCACATGACCAGTTTAAGACGTTGAAGCATAAAAACAAAGTCACGTTGAGCACTGCCGTCCACTTCTGTTGAAAGTGCAGGCTTGAAACTCCATTCTAGTTTTTGTTTTATGTTGATAGACCAAGTAAAAATGGAGATATGATCATTTAAACTTTATATAAAAAAATATTGAAAATATTGACGCATTCTTAAAAGAACGCAAGATGAGATGCGGCAGGCGTTGCATTTATTCTAATAACTTCGTCGGTTTTTGTCATAAACGAAAACGGAGAAAAATGTCTGAATCTGCTGACTCTGCTCTTCAGGCTGCACATTTTAGGGAGGGGAGGGGAGGGGAGGAGGAGCTAACGGCAAAGAAGCGAAATTGAAAGGCGGGAGATTGACGGAGTAGACAAATAGAGACATATTAGAGAGCGAAAGAGATATTATTGCTAGTTTTTGGAAGAGTTTGAGTAGATTTTGAAAGTAGTTTAGGAGTAGTGTAGATAGTTTAGGAGTTGATTTAGAGTTTTTTGCGGAAGGAAAATGAAGCAAATGTTTTCGTTTGAACAAGCCCTTGACTTGTTCTATCGAATGGATGACCAGGACGCCGTTTACATTTCATCGTCGGAATCGGAAAGTGGCGACGATGAGATTGACGACTTGGCTTTTGTGGTTCACAACAAGAGGTGAGACAAACTTTTTGTGAACATTTATTGCTTTCTTTTAGCTTTTTTTGTGTGTGTGTGTGTGTGTGTGTGTGTGTGTGTGTGTGTGTGTGTGTGTGTGTGTGTGTGTGTCTCTGTGTATATTAGGGCTGTCCTCGACTAAAGAAATTCTTAGTCGACTAACACTTATACGATTTTGTCGACTAATCGATTAGTTAATTTAATTGAGAGAGCTGTGCACTTTGAGAGGTGGTTAAGACTAGAAAAGCACAATATAAATGTAGTTAATTAATCTGTAAAACTGAGTTTCTCCACAATTAATCCTGCAAAAGCACCACTTTAAATCTTGTGTTTACCATAAATGTCCTCAGAAGTTTCTTGGAAATAAGTAATTAAGCATGAATAAGCATAAAAAATGACTAATCGACTAAAGAAATCTTAGTCGACTAAGACCAAAACGACCGATTAGTAGATATATGTGTCTGTGTCTCTATATATATATATGTGTCTCTGTGTGTATATATATGTGTTTCTGTGTGTATATATGTGTCTGTGTCTCTGTGCGTGTGTGTGTGTGTGTGTGTGTGTGTGTGTGTGTATATATATATATATGTGTGCATGTATATATATATATATATATATATATATATATATATATATATATATTGTTATGGAAGTTTCCTTTGCAGCAGGGTGGGAAATTTCAGAGTTTAGTAAATTGAAACAAATAAGACAGACTGAGACTAAAACCAAGTTGGGTTTTTGTATTTTATTAAAAAAGATATATTTGCAAATAGGATCAACATGATTTCACAAAAGGCCGCAGCCCAGCGTGGAGTCAGTTTCTCAAATGAGTGAACAGAAACACGAGGCTTTTATGCATCTTCAGAGTGACAGCACATACGCACTTGGCTTAGTATGACGCTACAATTTTGACAGGCAATCTGATACACATGAAGACAATCAGAGAAATGCAAGAGACATCTTGGAGTCATCTCACCTTCTCCTCCCTGTATGACTTTCACCCCCCTGTTACATCTTAACTGGCATGAGAAAACTAGAGATAGTTTTAGGGTGACCTTGTACCTTTATCGGTTCAGGCTAACAGTGCTCACATAATGTTCCAGACTGCATGTCTCACAAAGTTAGAATCAAAATCTGCATGTGGGAATGAGATAGACTCTTTCAGCATTTGTGAGAGCAGTAAAGTCAAAATAAAACATAAAAATATAAGGAATTGTGCTTAAATGTAATTTTGCCATTACATACATACATATATATATATATATATATATATATATATATGCATATGTGTGTGTGTGTGTCTGTGTCTTTGTCTCTGTGTGTATATGTGTCTCTGTGTGTGTATATGTGTGTGTGTGTGTGTATATATGTGTCTGTGTCTCTGTCTGTCTGTCTTTCTGTGTGTGTGTATATATATGTGTGTGTGTGTGTGTGTGTGTGTGTGTGTGGTGTGTCTGTCTGTCTGTGTGTGTGTGTGTGTGTGTCTGTGTATATTTGTGTGTGTGGGGGGGTTGTGTGAACAACAATTTCATTGCCAATGACTGCTTCACTGTAATTGTTGTGCATATGTGCCAATGAACATCTTTAACTTTTGATGTACAATATGTCTTGAAATGTACAGAGATGATGAGCAGCCTGGGCTATCTACAACCCTGACAACAAGCAGACAGGCCTACACAGAGAGGGGGTGGAAGGAAGAGTCAAACCAGGTCAAGATCTCCAGCCAAGTCTGGACAGCCACACCACAGCTCTGAGCCCTGGAAAACAGAGAGTGATCCTGATACTGCCCCACAAACCAGTAGGTTCATGCCCTGCAGAACACCAGAAGCCCAGGTGAATATGCATTCAGTACACTCACCAATGGACCTGTTCCAGCTATACTTTTCCATGGATACCATGCAAAAACAAAGTCTAAGCAAAAAAGAAAAGAAAAAACGCCTATTGCCACACCTGCTTTTTGCTGTATATAGATTGATTTTATCTCAATTTTACCTTTTTCTATGTTGTATTTGCACTATTTGGGAACCCTCATACTCTGAGAATGCAAGGCATTTAATGTAGCTCTCTGTATAATTGTGTGCATAAACTGTTTTCAAGAGTGGCAAAGCTAAAAAAAAAAAAAAAGCCTATGGCTACACCCGCTTTTTTTTTGTAAATCATATTTTTTTTGTATATATCTTGATTATATCTGAATTTTACCTTTATGTGTTGATATGTACAACTTGTGTTTACATTACAAACTTTTAAAAATGCTTGGTTGGGCATGTATGTATGTGTTTTATATTAAAAAAACTATAATTTTTCAAATCGGATTTTGTGTTTTTTGTGTGTTTTTGGGTCCAGTATGTTGAAACAGTACATTAAAGTGAAAAACTAATTATCATGTCATATAGGTGATCTTGTGCTGAAAAGAAAGATACCAAACATTGGTATGTTAAACATTTGTTTATGTTGCAAAATAAATAAAATAAAAAGTACTCAAAAACGGCCAAAATAGCCCAAGACTCCGAAGGGTTAAGCATTTCTGGACGGATCTCATCAATCCCTGGGGCTTTGCCACTGAGTTGTTTAATTACCTCAGCAACGTCCACCAGGGAAATTGACGACAATTCCCCATCATCCTCCAGCTCTGCCTCTACCATAGAGGGCGTATTAGTCGGATTTAGGAGTTCCTCAAAGTGCTCCTTCCACCGCCCTATTACCTCCTCAGTTGAGGTCAACAGCGTCCCATCCTTACTGTACACAGCTTGGATGGTTCTCCGCTTCCCCCTCCTGAGGTGGCAAACGGTTTTCCAGAAGCACCTTGGTGCCGACCAAAAGTCCTTCTCCATGTCTTCTCCGAACTTCTCCCACACCCGCTGCTTTGCCTCTTTCACGGCAGAGGCTGCAGCCCTTCGGGCCCCTCGGTACCTTGCAACTGCCTCCGGAGTCCTCTGGGATAACATATCCCGAAAAGACTCCTTGTTCAGTCGGACAGTTTCCCTGACCACCGGTGTCCATCACGGTGTTTGTGGGTTACCGCCCCTTGAGGCACCTAAGACCCTAAGACCACAGCTCCTAGCCGCCGCTTCAGCAATGGAAACTTTGAACATTGTCCACTCGGGTTCAATGCCCCCGGCCTCCACAGGGATGCACGAAAAGCTCCGCCGGAGGTGTGAGTTGAAAGTCTGTCGGACAGGGGCCTCCTCCAGACGTTCCCAATTTACCCGCACTACCCGTATCGGCTTACCAGGTCTGTCCAGAGTCTTCCCCCACCCCCTGACCCAACTCACCACCAGATGGTGATCAGTTGACAGCTCCGCCCCTCTCCTCACCCGAGTGTCCAAAACACACGGCCTCAGATCAGATGAAACGATTATAAAATCGATCATTGACCTTTGGCCTAGGGTGCTCTGGTACCAAGTACACTTACGAGCATCCCTATGTTCGAACATGGTGTTCGTTATAGACAATCCATGACTAGCACAGAAGTCCAACAACAAACAACCACTCCGGTTTAGATCAGGGAGGCCGTTCCTCCCAATCACGCATCATGTGTCTCCATCATTGCCCACGTGTGCATTGAAGTCCCCCAGCAGAACTATGGAGTCCCCCACTGGAGCCCCATACAGGACTCCACTCAAGGTCTCCAAGAAGGCCGAATACTCCAAACTCTTGTTTGGTGCATATGCACAAACAACAGTCAGAGTTTTGCCCCCCACAACCCGCAGGCGTAGGGAGGCAACCCTCTCGTCCACCGGGGTAAACTCCAACGTAGCGGCGCTCAGCCGGGGGCTTGTGTGGGCCATTCCCGCCCGTTGCCTCGCACCCTGGGCAACTCCGGAGAAGAAAAGAGTCCAACCCCTATCCAGGAGTATGGTTCCAGATCCGAGACTGTGCGTAGAGGTAAGCCCCACCAGATCTAACCGGTAGCGCTCCACCTCCCGCACAAGCTCCGGCTCCTTCCCCCACAGAGAGGTGACATTCCACGTCCCCAGAGCCAGCGTCTGCTGCCCAGGTCTGGTCCGTCGAGGCCCCTGACCTTCACTACCACCCATGTGGCAGCGCACCCGACCCCAGCGATTCCTCCCACAGGTGGTGGGCCCATGGGATGGAGAGGGAGTTGCCACGTTGCTTCTTCGGGCTGGGCCCGACCGGGCTCTGTGGCAAACCCGGCCACCAGGCGCTCGCTGACGAGCCTGCCATCTGGGCCTGGCTCCAGACGGGGGCCCCGGGCTTCCTCCGGGCAGGGTAACTTCACCTCTTCCTCGTTGGCTCATAGGGTTTTTGAACCATTCTTTGTCTGGCCCCTCACCTGAGACCACTTTGCCTTGGGAGACCCTACCAGGAGCACACAACTCCAGACAACACAGCCCTCAGGTTCATAGGGACACAAAAACCTCTCCACCACGATAAGGTGATGATTACCGGAGAGGCAACACAAGTAAAGTGCACAGTAAATTATATAATATACAAAAAAATGTAACTGCTGTTGGTGTGATATTTTTAGAGTCTGTCTTCTGATTTTTGAAGGCCGTTTTATGCTTCTGCGTCGAATCGACGGCGTCCCCCTGCAGACCTCTCAAAAAATTTAACTACAGGTCCTCGTTGCTCGGCCGTAGCTTGGTAGCGTTGCATTTTCCCCTCCGACTCATTTCCTGGTTCTCTTTCTCCATAAACAACATTTATCAAGTAAAGGGTTAACTTTTCCTGCTACAGATTTTCCACCTTGGTCAGAAAACAAATGGGAGACACTTTGTTTCTCTCACCATGGCTCTAGAGTCGGTACTCGCTCCGAGCCTAATCGCCGTCACTCTCTCACTTCTCCCTCACTCTATCACCCACTCCACACACACACACACACACACACACACACACACACACACACACACACACACACACACACACACACACACACGCCAGCTCGACGCACACACCAGCGCACGCACGCAAGTATAAACATCAGGCCACTTACGTAGGCTACGGCGAAAGCTCTGCGTGGAGCCTCCGCAGAACCATAAAATAAGCTTGACGGCTCAAAGTAACTGACTTGTCAACAATAATATTTAAAGTGGACACACATCTACAGTTTTACATGGTGACATTGCTAATGCTGACTGCTGTTGATTCACGCAGTGTTTGACTTGCCCACAAATGGTAATTTTGTTAATTCATAACCATGGTTTTCACTTAAGTCATGTAGAGCCATTTTTTGCCAGGTTGTGCCCTAGACTTCCATTAAGGCATCCTCTGAGTCTCAGAAGTCGAAGAGTCAACTTTTTAATGGTCAACTTTCTGTCACTTGTAATTGTACAGCCGCGGGTGATGGATACTGCATGCAGCCTCAGCTGTACTGAGCTTCAGTAATGTAGTGAGAGCCTTCCCTGAAGCATCTTACATCTCAAACCTTATTTAGTCAGGCAAAGTGCCTGAGAAAACATTCTTATTTACAGTTTAACACATGCACTCTGGGATGGACTGCATTAGGGGGAGGATTACACACAAGAAGGACTCTGGATGCTGAGTAACACCTTAGAGGCGAATTGCCTCACTTAATGGTAGATTGAAAGTAGTGTATGTGAGAATGGGGATTACTGCTTCTTATTTAATTCATCTATATTTTTCCCAGCTGAAAGCTGAGATTTTACAGTCACAAGCTCACCGGTCTATCCTTCAGGCTGTAGGAACAATGTAAGCAGCACTTAGCCAAAGCTGAAGTATTTTTAATGAGGAATTATATAAATTATATTTTAATAAAATGAGCACTTTCTAAGTTTTTAAGATTGAAGCATGGTTAAGCAATGTTTTTTTTAAATTCAGCCCTACAGCTAAGCTTGAGCAAAAGCATAACCCTTAACTTCTTTATAAGAAACCAACCTCTATCTATAAATTGCAGGAACGTCTGTCTGTCTTTGTGTGTGTGTGTGTGTGTGTGTGTGTGTGTGGGTGTTAAGCGCATATCTCTCGAACCGTTAGTCCGATGGATTTCAAACTTGACAGGTGTCTTGCTACGGGCACGAGTAAGTGCAATGACAAGTTTGACGTTGTTTGGATAAGAAACGCAAAAGATACCGTTAAATATATAGGTAAAAGAAGCACACATTGGCTTTTGCCGCTCTAGCCGCTGGCCACTCCCCCTCTCACACTGCATGCAAAAACTTACTGAGCACCTGTTTGTGTCGTGACTCACTCTACACCGTCTCTCTCTCTCTCTCTCTCTCTCTCTCTCTCTCTCTCTCTCTCTCTCTCTCACGCACACACACACACACACACACACACACACACACACACACAGGTTCCAGTGGTTGATGATCGCAGATATGTGCTGTTTAGCTCTCGTAACGGGCCGGTGTGTAGCACACTGCCATGAGTCCATGATGCTAATGTTTGATTACTCCACATTTTCATTGTGATATTTTATGATTAAATTCTGAATCTGCAACGTTATAAATCTGTAAGTTAGGAGTACCACCTCGGGTCTCTCTCTCTCTCTCTGCGCACACACAAATGGTCTGGTTCTGGTGGTGATTAACGAAGATATGTGCTCGGGTCTCTCTCTCTCTCTCTCTCTCTCTCTTAACAAAGTTAGCCCCACAGCTGAACTTGATCAATTACATAAAACCTCCCTGCTTGACATACAACATGATACAATAATCCATTATGTTATAATCATTGAAAAACACTTACATCCAAAGACTTGCCTGTGTGAGATGAAAGAAAACAAGACTTCACAAATAAAATTATATATGATTCATACATTTCACAAAATTTATTTTTTTGGATGATGCACCACTAGATGACTTGGCACTGTTGCAACCCCGTACATAAAGCAAATACAGTAGGCTGTGTCCCATATACTGACAACCAGATTACTATTTTTTTATCAAGCAGAAACCATAGTAGGCTCAGCTAAAAGCCTTAACTGGCATCCACAAATTGGGCGGCTAGTGAAACCCCACTGCAAGGCTCTCAGACCCAATAAGGCCTAATGGTGATGGGTGCAAAATATTTCCAGCTATGAAAGCAAATTACATGTGACATCAAATCAGCCAGGGAAAACAAAGTCTGCTTCACACATCAAAGTGCCTCCAGGGTAATTCATCACAGTCAGAGAGAGAAAGAGGTGGGGGTGGTGGTTTGAAGTACCCTGACCAATTCAAACAATTATGATTAGAAGGCTACATACGGGGCAGAAAAAGATGTTGATGGATTGAAGCAAACTGCCTTCTGCTAAAGAGATGCTCACAGAGAATGCATATTACTAAATTCACTCTCACAGGACTAAATTGCATTACCTTGAGCATAAATTATGTCTCACTTGTCTGATTGAAGGAATATTTTAATATTTTGTAAAGTACACGTGTTTATTTGAATAATGTGATATATGTGTTAAGATCAGGTAATCTATTTGCATCTGGTAGTCATTTTTAGCTTATTTTAGCATAACAGCTAGCATGTTTTCCCCTGGAAGTTAGCCAGCCTAACTCAAAAGCTGTAATATTTACACATTGCAGCCCTTTATACTGTAGCCTACTGTATTTAATGGTTAACTTAAACTTGTAGTAATTTAAATTACACAACGCAACATACTTAAAACCATCTGTAAGAGGAGCAACAAAACGAACAGGAGATGCTAATCAATCACAGTCTAAAAGTGCCTAAAGTGTCCTGAGAAGAGGTCTAATCAAGCTACATAAGTGAAAACACCTGTGTGAGGGGGCAATGGCTGCGTAGGACCTTTAGCTAACTCATGTGGTAAGAAGAAAACTGGGGTCTGTGGGTAAGCTAACTGTGCGGACTGGAGCGTAGACCTACCGACTGAGTAGCTAACTATGTTACGGCATGCAGCACCCCAGTTGTCCTGTTTTGTTTGTGAAGTTGGTAGCTTAGCAAACTTTCCTAGCTAACTCTGAGGAAAAAAACAGCTGTGACTTGTGGATGTTTGATGGCTAGCTTGCTAGTTAACAAGGTACAGTTTTGGAGCTGTAATTTTCTCTCATAAATTATGCTAGCAATTTCCTCCACTACGAGTGCTAAGCTAGGCTAAATACGTCCTGAAAAGCTCTCAAACTCTTTCAACTTCCGGTAGTCAGCAGGTGTATTTTCAAAAATGTTGAAACATTTCTTATGCTATGTTTTGGGAAATTTGCTAATTATTTCACTTATCTGTTTTAGTAATAAGAATGCAGAACACTTTAGCATGATGTTATGCTATGTTTAAATACTGTATGTAGCACATTTAGCTTCTGTCTGTAGATACATGGTGTAGGTTACGGTATATGGCCAGATTTATTTTCAGAACAGTGACAGTAACCACATATTCATAAAGTTCTCACTTTCCAATTGGCCCACCATCTTTATTTGAAAAGTAATAAAGGAAAATAGCTCCTGTTAAGCTCAAAACAGTAGGTTTACATTTGGATATATGGTCACATTACTCAAAGTTTAGAGCTACAAGGTTTTACTTTTGTAGTGTGCACCTTGGTCCATAATAATGATTGAAAAGGGACACGGATAATTTTGGATTTACTTTTTTTTACTTTCATGCATGCTTATGGCATAAATTTTTTTCATATAAATTAATATTCTGTATTAACTGTTATGTATATTACACCTGTGTAAATGTACACTAGAACTTAAAGGTCCCATATTATGGCCCATTTTCAGGATCATACAATATATTCTGGGTTTCTACTCGAATGTTTACATGCTTTAATGTTAAAAAAACATATTTTACACTCCGTTTTAGCGCCTATCTTTTTAAGCCCCCTCCCTAAAAAGCCCCGTCTGCTCTGATTGGTCAGTGTTTCCAGGTCTTCTGGTACTGCAGAGACCCCTTGTTTCTGCACCATCATTGCAGTCAGGGAATGACTGTAACAGAACTCTGTATCAGCACTTTCTACCAATATATATTATAGTTGTATACACCGTTTCTGAGAACGCCTGTGTGCATTTCTCTATTGATTGAGTGTTGTGATACTTTCACAGTATTTCAACACATTCTCACTCCCTTCACGTAAAATTTGGACGCTTGGTCAGGTGCCTTTGGCGTTGTTATTGACACTAAAAGTCTCCTTTAGTACTACTACTAGCTACCGTTGTCTCTGTTAATACTATGTCATCTTCACACACCGTGGAGCTGCTGCTCTGCCCGGTGCGTTCCATACACACGCTGAGGGGTACTTGGATCGCATCTGACACTGAGAGACACTGTCCAAGCGTCCGTATTTTACGAGTTGGGAGTGACAACGTGTTGAGTATTTATATTGCAACCTCAACCTGCTTTATAATAAAAAAAATATATGGAACTCTAACTTTTTACAATATGGACCTTGGGAATTATCATAATAGTATTCTATGTCTAATATTTTCACGTTTTCTCTTTTTTAATTTCTGCAGGGCCTATATGAGTGTGAAAGAGCTAAAGGAGGAGCTACACCTGAGCGGCACGGACACACTCAATGTTTTCTTTGCCAGCAACTCGGTGCGTGAAGAACTGGCAGGAGCTGCAACCTGGCCATGGGCAAAGGAGGCTCTAACCCACCAAGGTAAGTTAGATTACATCTAACCATTTGTATTTTAATCTGTTATCTATCTTTTTCTTTCTTTTTCTTCTCTCCTCCTTTACCAATTTGACATTATTTTTGTCTTCATTTTATCCTGTTTCTCTTTCTGTGATTATCCATCCCTTCATCTCTTTACTTGCCCTCCATTCTTTGTTGTCTACTTTGGTGGTATCCAAACGAGATCGGGAGAGCAATTGGAGCTGGCAGAGATTTTCCCGGCACATTGCCTCTTTCCTCTTCTAATCATTAGGCCCCTTTCCACTGGAAAAGGCTTATCAACCCAACAACAGCCAAACAAACAAACAAACAAACACAAGTAGTGTGGGCTTGTTACAAGACTTTTTTGGGGAGTTTTTCCTTATCCTAAGAAAGGGTCGAAAAAGACAGAGGGTGCTGTACAGATGGTGAATAAATAAAATTGACCTGACCATTGTGGGCTCTGTACCATTGTTGCCACCCATGCCCACGTGCCAGCTGTTCTTTTATTTATGCACTTTTCTTTTGCTAGTACAATGTAGTGAGACACATGGGAGGTACCTCCAGTGAAAGCATTTACCATTTTAAGAACATGTCTCACTGGAAGAATTTACATGGCCCTGTAACAAACAAAATGCATGAAATACTGTTTCATGCATTTTGTTTGTTACAGGGCCATGTAAATACTGTTTCATTTCCATCACCTTGTGAATCCCTGCATCAAAAATCTGTCTGTTCACTACCAGTTGAGTATACTTAGTAAAGTGGATACTTAAAGAAATAGCACATTCAAGCTTTGTCTTGTTTTATTTAAAAAAAACTTAAATAAACATATTACCCTACACAAATTAGTGATGAAATGATTAGTCGATTGATGTTACGATTGACAATTAATTGATTATTAATCGTTTAATCCATTGAAATTTCTGCTTTAATTTAGTTTATATAATTAGGAATTTAATACTTATGAATTTTGTTTGAAGGTCAGTTTAAATACTCAGTTTTGTTTAGATTTTATTTTCACTTTGAGCTCTGGTAAGTTCTGCTTGTCATTTTTTATTTAGAAATTTAAAAATAACAATAGACTAAATTGATAATTGAGGAATTAAAATCATAACTGGCTCAATTGTTTGCTTCAACCTTATAGGCAAAACATGCAGGTAAGGCAAGGCAAGGCAAGGCAGCTTTATTTGTATAACACATTTCAGCAACAGGGCAATTCAAAGTGCTTTACATAAAACATTAAAGAGCAGTTAGAAAACAATTAAAAAACAATAATAAACAAATTAAAAACATTAAAAGACAAGAATAAAATTGATAGTGCAGTACAAGAATAAAAGTTACAGTGCAGTATAAGAAATTAAAGTTAATAAAATAGATTATTTAAAGAAAAGCAACATCAAAAAGATAGGTCTTTAGCTTAGATTTAAAAGAACTGAGAGTTGCAGCGGACCTACAGGTTTCTGGGAGTTTGTTCCAAATATGTGGAGCATAAAAACTGAACACTGCTTCCCCCTGTTTAGTTCTGACTCTGGGGACAGCAAGTAGACCTGTCCCAGACGATCTGAGAGGTCTGGGTGGGTCATAATGTAGTAGCAGATCAGAAATGTATTTTGGCCCTAAACCGTTTTGTGATTTATAAACCAGCAAAAGTATTTTGAAATCAATTCTTTGAGGCACTGGAAGCCAGTGTAGAGACTTTAGTACTGGAGTGATGTGATCCACTTTCTTGGTTTTAGTGAGGACTCAAGCAGCAGCGTTCTGAATCAGCTGCAGCTGTCTGATTGATTTTTTAGGGAGACCTGTAAAGACACCGTTAAAGTAGTCAAGTCTACTGAAGATAAAAGCATGGACAAGTTTTTCCAGATCCTGCTGAGACATAAGTCCTTTAACCCTTGATATATTTTTAAGGTGATAATAGGCAGATTTTTTAATTATGTTAATGTGGCTTTTAAAATTTAGGTCTGAGTCCATGACTACACCAAGATTTCTTGCTTTGTCTGTTGTTTTTAACATTGTCGTTTGAAGCTGAGCGTTGACTTTCAATCGTTCCTCTTTTGCTCCAAAAACAACCACCTCCGTTTTTTCTTCATTTAATTTAAGAATGTTCTGGCACATCCAATCATTAATCTGTTGAAATCACATATTTAATTTTTGTATTGGGCTATAGTTCCCTGGCGATAAGGTTATGTAAATTTGTGTGTCATCCGCATAACTATGGTAACTTATTTTGTTGTTTTCCATAATCTGAGCAAGTGGAAGCATGTAGATGTTGAACAGAAGAGGCCCCAGAACTGAGCCTTGGGGAACTCCGCACGTCATATTTGTATGCTCAGATGTATAATTACCTATAGGCACAAAGTAGTCCCTATTCTTTAAATAGAATTCAAACCACTTTAGTACTGAGCCAGAAAGACCAACCCAGTTTTCCAATCGGTCAAGCAATATGTCATGGTCTACCGTATCAAATGCAGCACTGAGATCAAGTAATACTAAGACTGAAATTTTGCCACTATCTGTGTTCAAGTGGATGTCATTAAAGACTTTAACAATAGCTGTCTCAGTGCTGTGGTGTGGTCGAAAACCTGACTGGAAGGCATCAAAACTGTTGTTTAGCGATAAGAAAAGGTTGAGTTGTTGGACAACCACTTTTTCTATGATTTTACTTAAAAATGGAAGGTTTGATATTGGCCTATAGTTGCTCATTAGTGTCGTGTCTAGATTGTTATTTTTTAGGAGTGGCTTGATGACTGCAGTTTTCAGGGCCTGTGAGAAGATACCTGAGAGCAGAGATGTGTTTACAATCTGTAAAAGATCAGAAGCCAAACAATTCGAAACATTTTTGAAAACACCCGTTGGTAGAATATCAAGGCAACAAGAGGAGGTTTTCAGATGTTGTATAATGTCCTCCAGGTTTTTTAAGGTTGATCGTATGAAATTGTGTCATGTTGGAATTTGTTTTATGGTGAAGTTTTATGTCCACAATACACACATTAAATTCACTGGGACAAATACATTTCAGCTGTCTTCCAAAGACATTTTTGTTTACAAGAAATAGCATGAAGAAATGTCAAAAATGCTCACACAGCATAATCGAAACAAAACCTTCACTATTAAACAAAAATTAAGTTTATATATTAGCACCAGCATTTAGCATATGAGTTGTCAACAGTGATTTAGAAAAAAAAAATTTGATGCAAAGAAGAGTTGTTTTTACTTCTTTTTACTTTTTTGATAGAAAAGAGTGGAAAGATTTTTATTGGATTTTATTTATTAATTCATTTATTTATTTGTGAATATTCAGATGTATTGTCTCATGCCACCACTAGAGGAGCTGGACAGCTTAGGCATGGGGAGCACACACTGAATAGCTCCCTGTTAAAACATTAGAGTTAAACTTTTCACTGGTTTTATTGTGCCCAGCTTTTGTTCTAAAAAGGTATAATTCCATTTTGGGATAATGACACCCTTGTTGTTTCTTCAGAATAAATAATAACTGATAATTATATAACGTAATATGTTGTTTTGTAGATGAATGGGATTGAGAGATAGCTATTCATTTAAATAGGAATACTTTGATGCTACCAGTTCTATTGTCAGAGTAGATGCTATATTTTTGAATGAAACTGTTGAATTTACTTCTCTACTGAATGTCTCCCACATGACATTTGTTTCAGTTGCTCAGCATCTATCCCTTTTTAAAAACGTTAGTGGATGACTAGTTGTCTCCGGAGGCCCTGTATTTTTAGTGTCTTCGTATTTTAATGTCTTTATTGTTCTTTGTCTTCACCACTGAATGCACTGTTTCTAATTAGAAAACCAATAACTTTCATGTCTGTTCTTGATTCTGCGATTATCAGCATGCTGCAGAAAACCTGTTTATCCACTTAAAGGCCATTTTTATAAGAATTCACCAAAGCCCCAAAACCATAGCTGATTTTAAAATTGCTATATTTGGAACACGTTGGTAATGATTTGTATTTTTATTTAGTCTTTAATTTTCTAATTCAATTTGTGTTTTTAGTGTACAAAATGTCTTGAAATGCATTATCTTACCCTGTTAAAAAAACATAAAAAACAGCCTGTGTCCAGATCCACACCAAAAACACATACCTTGTTGTCCATGGCGCATGGACTAACTTTCTACCAAATTCAAACATAAAGATAAAGATGCTATTGTTCCACTGTATTCCTCTTTTGAGTCTGTCTGCTCATAAAAGAATGATAAAGTCATTTTATCATTATTTAATGCCCTTATTGGATCAGCCTGCTGCCTACATGTTGACAAAACTGACAAGTTAAAGCCTATTTATTAAAGAAAGTTGATTTAATAAAGAAATACTTATGATTCACTTTTGACTATTAAAATTAAGGATTTTTCTCCGTGAACCATCACCTTATCGTGGTGGAGAGGTTTGTGTGTCTCTGTGAACCTGAGGGCTGTGTTGTCTGGAGCTTTGTGCTCCTGGTAGGGTCTCCCAAGGCAAAGTGGTCTCAGGTGAGGGGCCAGACAAAGAATGGTTCAAAAACCCCAATGAATAAGCAAGGCAGAGATGGAGTGACCCTGCCCGGAGGAAGCCCGGGGCCCCCGTCTGGAGCCAGGCCCAGACGGCGGGCTCGTCGGCGAGCGCCTGGTGGCCGGGTTTGCCACGGAGCCCGGCCGGGCACAGCCCGAACAAGCTACGTGGCTCCCATTTCTCCAGCCCATGGGCCCACCACCTGTGGGAGGAACCGTTGGGGTCGGGTGCGATGCCACATGGGTGGCAGTGAAGGTCAGGGGCCTCGACGGACCAGACCCGGGCGGCAGACGCTGGCTCTGGGGACGTGGAACGTCACCTCTCTGTGGGGGAAGGAGCCGGAACTGGTGCGGGAGGTGGAGCGCTACCGGTTAGATCTGGTGGGGCTTACCTCTACACACAGTCTCGGTTCTGGAACCATACTCCTGGATAGGGGTTGGACTCTTTTCTTCTCCGGAGTTGCCCAGGGTGTGAGGCGCCGGGCGGGTGTGGGGATACTCACAAGCCTCCGGCTGGCGCGCTGTGTTGGAGTTTACCCGGTGGACGAGAGGGTCGCCTCCCACGCCTGCGGGTTGTGGGGGGGTAAACTCTGACTGTTGTTTGTGCATATGCACCAAACAGGAGTTCGGAGTATTCGGCCTTCTTGGAGACCTTGACTGGAGTCCTGCATGGGGCTCCAGTGGGGGACTCCATTGTTCTGCTGGGGGACTTCAACGCACACGTGGGCAATGATGGAGACACCTGGAGGCGTGATTGGGAGGAACGGCCTCCTGATCTAAACCAGAGTGGTTGTTTGTTGTTGGACTTCTGTGCTAGTCATGGATTGTCTATAACGAACACCATGTTCGAACATAGGGATGCTCATAAGTGTACCTGGTACCAGAGCACCCTAGGCCGAAGGTCAATGATCGATTTCATAATCGTTTCATCTGATCTGAGGCTGTATGTTTTGGACACTCGGGTGAAGAGAGGGGCAGAGCTGTCAACCGATCACCATCTGGTGGTGAGTTGGGTCAGGGGGTGGGGGAAGACTCTGGACAGACCTGGTTTTGTTCGCGAGTGAGGGGATAATGGAGCGGGAGATTGGTCGGAGAATCGGCGCAGCGGGTGCGGTATTGCATTCAATCTATCGCACCATTGTGACGAAAAGAGAGCTTAGCCAGAAGGCAAAGCTCTCGATCTACCGGTCAGTTTTTGTTCCTACCCTCACCTATGGTCATGAAGGCTGGGTCATGACCAAAAGAACGAGATCCATGGTACAAGCGGCCGAAATGGGTTTCCTCAGGAGGGTGGCTGGCGTCTCCCTTAGAGATAGGGTGAGAAGCTCAGTCATCCGTGAGGAGCTCGGAGTAGAGCCGCTGCTCCTTTGCGTCGAAAGGAGCCAGTTGAGGTGGTTCGGGCATCTGGTAAAGATGCCCCCTGGGCGCCTCCCTAGGGAGGTGTTCCAGGCACGTCCACCTGGGAGGAGGCCTCGGGGAAGACCCAGGACTAGGTGGAGGGATTATATCTCCAACCTGGCCTGGGAACGCCTCGGGATCCCCCAGTCGGAGCTGGTTAATGTTGCTCGGGAAAGGGAAGTTTGGGGTCCCCTGCTGGAGCTGCTCCCCCCGCGACCCGACACCGGATAAGCGGACGAAGATGGATGGATGGATTTTTCTTTATTTTTTTTAGAGTGATGGCATGAATATGATGACAGAAATTCTAAGCTTCATATGAAAACCTTAATAGAAGCATTTAATGTAGCATTTAGTAAAAAAATAAATATTTACTAGTATATTTTAATGCATTGGTTGGCTCCAAGGCCATGAAACTTCTTCTGTTAAAGGTGCAGTAGGTAAGACTTACAGCCTGTAGTGCGATTTGCAAAAATCCACAGCTCCCTGTTCAGATGCTCCAATCAGGGGGGGGGGTGTCTAACTGCGTGTCAATCACGGCTCATGCACACACATTCATTCTCACTTGTGGGGGGAGGGGCTTAGGAGACCGTTTTGGGCTTTAGCGGAAAGGGGGTAGGGACTGAGAAGTCTAAGTCCTGGATCTTCGCAATCCTACCTACAGCACCTTTAAGACTGGTGAAAGGTGTCAGCTGTTAGGAAAATGAGGGAAAATGGTGAATACAAGGTTTCTGCAGAGCATTCCTTTATATTCAAGTAAGAAAAAAATGGCCCATTGCACCCGTAGCCACCTTACTGTATCCTGTTTCCTTTTCTGTCTTGTTTATGGTTTAAAATACTAAAGTTTTACTTCACTCCTAATTGGTTTTAAATGTCACAGTATTTAGTCTTTTTACAATGGAGGTCTGTTTCTCTTTTGGAAATTCTGTGGCAGAGTACAACTAGAGTTGGATAACCACACAGCTGGTAGTTATAATCTGGACTTTGACAGCAATATCACATTTGTTTGCTATCGGTTGTTTTTGTTGGGTGCTTCTGAAATTTTCTCAAAAAACAATCCTACATGGGTAATAGATCTGAACACGGTTTCATGTTTTTAGGCACGGAACCATAGCCCCAAAGGGCACTAAACCTGTTCGCCTGTTGAAGGTGTTACAGTCTTAAAAGAGCTTAAAAGAGTAAAAGCAATTTTAGATTTGAACCTTGTGAAGGCTCACATAACTTTTCATTAGAAACTGAAACTATATTTACTTTATTTTATATATTATCAAAAGACTAAAATAGGCATATATACTGTGAACTTTATCTTTTGTACTCAGGTGGGATGGTGCTAAACCCGTCCTACTTCGGTACCATGGGCCACCACAACACCATGATCCATGAGATGGGCCATATATTTGGACTGTACCATGTCTTTAAGGGAGTAAGCGAGCGAGACTCCTGTGATGACCCATGTCAGGTAGGACTGTTACATCTTTTCCTCTTGATGATACTTATGTGACAAAGGGGACGAAGGTCTCTACGCAAAGCTGTACTGTATTTACTTTTTTTTTTTAAACAAATGTTATTGTTCTGTGTCATACAGTTTATTGCCTTATCCAAAATGCTACTTTATATGGGAAAGTCGTCATGTCATGTCTACTCTTGCAATGTGCTTTATATGAACCTGGTAATATTTTCAATTATTTAAGCGTTAAGCAACAACTAAGAGGGGGTTGTCTGTGTACTCCATCTGCCATCTGTAGACATGCCTCCCTGGATAGAGCTTTTCACTCTCCTGTGATCATTTGCAAGTAGTTCTGTCATATGCACTTGCAGGAGACCACCCCATCCTTGGAGACAGGAGATCTATGTGCTGACACTGCACCAACACCCAAATCCAAAGCGTGCCACGATCCTGGAGCCGTCAGTGATACCTGTGGAGTCGCTATGTACCACAACACACCATATAGCAATTACATGAGTTACACAGGTACAGTCAATAAACATTCTTTACTTTCCTTACTTGTAATTAACAGCAGGCGTACTGTCAGACATCAATTTTTAATTTTTTTATTTGAAGGTGCAATATGTAATACTGACAGCTAGTGTTTAAAATAGTTACTGCAGTACAAATTCACAATACTGGAGAGAGTTGTCTCCCCCGCCCCCTCCTCCCCAGACTTGAAGTTTACGGAGGTTGCCAGGCTGAGACCGCAGCATCCACAACAATGTTGCTAGACGATTGTCTCACATAGCCAGACATTACTTCACAGCACAGCGGAGTAGCTAATGTTACATAATGGCTATATTGACAGTCATAAAAGCGCATTCTCACGCGGAGCTCTGTACCCAACTGACAGACACACTTCCTAGGCTTAAAATTATGGTAGGAACCGTAACACAACAACCTCGCCGTCCTCTCCATCTGACGGACAGACACACTTCCTCAGCTTAGAATTACGGCAACAATAGCTAAACACACTGCAAACTTACGGTCCTCTCTTCCCGATTTACAGCCCCCCTTTCTTAGCTTAAAATAACTCACCGTTGCTACAGGTGCTGAACAGGCTACACGTTGTAAACAGCCGTGGCCCGCTTGCCTGGTCCTCCCTTAACGTTAGCAGTTAGCAGGGTTAACATGGCGGCGTTAGCAACCAACTCGAGTACTCAAGCTATATATGTGAGTACACAAATGTTGAAATGACATAAAATTCCCGTCCCTTGTAGATAAATTAGCCTGAAGCTAATGCTTAGTGTACCTGTTCAGGAGGAAATTAGCCAAATGTGCGTCCTTTTGGGCTCTAAGCTGTCTCCATCTTTCAAATAAATCTCCAATATTTACCCAGACGGGTTTGTTACGTCTCTGGTCACGCAACTGTCAGAAACATGCAGTTTTTTTTGTAGGTCGGGTAGAATCTATCTCCCTTGATCTTGTTCGTTTGTTTGCTGCTTTCATGGCTGTTCTAACGTTACAGCTGTAGCGCGCTGGGTTTACGTTTTTACAGGTATATCTGGCAACCCGGCCTGGCTGTCAAACTGGGCAGTTGACATCAACACAGGCCAAAACACAAACAGAAATTCCGTCACGGAACGGAAATTTTAAGGAGAAAATACTGGCATTAGCATTGTTGTCAGAAAAGATAGTATTTCAGCATGTTTCCTTAATATCTGATGACGTATTGGGGTCATTTTTTGATTTATTACAGTAAATATATTACATATTGGACCTTTAATGTTAGCTATTTTTTTTGCTTTTTTATTGTTGTCTTCAAGTCTTCTCTGGAGTCTGCTAATTTTGCTAGTGTTGTAAAGATAATTCATTTTGATCTCAAACTATGCCATGTGGGGTCCTTGAATTTGAGGAAATTGGTCCTGGAAAGGCAAGTCCCTGAATTTGATGTATATTGCTTGTGTGGCTGTAATACACAGCCACACAAGCAATACTATGTATACTGCACACAAATAACTAGCATTACTTTAAAAATGTTGTGTGTCACAACTGTTTTATTTGAACTAATTTCAGTATTATAATGTGCTTACCTTAAATAATAATAATATACATTACAATAATAAATAAAGGAGCCAGTTGAGGTGGTTCGGGCATCTGGTAAGGATGGCCACTGGGCGCCTCCCTAGGGAGGTGTTCCAGGCACGTCCAGCTGGGAGGAGGCCTCGGGAAAGACCCAGGACTAGGAGGAGGGATTATGGGCCCTATTTTAACGATCTGAAACGCAAGTATGAAACGCAAAACGCAAGTAGCTTTGTGGGCGGATCTCGGGCGCTGTTGCTATTATACCGGCGGGATAAATGAGTCCTGCGCCCGACGCAAATCTTAAATGGGTTGGTCTGAAGTAGCTAGGTGTGGTTTGGGCGTAACGTGCAATAAACCAATCAGAGCGTCATCTCACATTCCCTTTAAGCGCAGGCGCGCTTGTTTCATGGCGGATTGCTATTATGACGGCGGATTTGCCTGGCGCACGCCAGCGGGAGCTGTCCGGGATGCGGCAAAGTAATAAATGGCCGTCTTGACCGGGTGGCGATGTTGCTGCGGACTCTCGGGCGCATCTCCTCAAGTCTGGAGAGGATTTCTGTAGCCATGGAGCGTGGGCCTCCAAACGCACCACCTGCTCCTGCTGTGCCCATTCCTCCTCCCCCCACTCCATCTCCGTCCACCCGCTCCACCAAGAGCGCATCGCGCATTACTCCCGGACCAGATTCCGCCGGAGTGTCCAATCCCGCCATAGTTCAACATCACGTCTCCTTAATTCCTCTAATATTTCCTCATTTATGTCATCAACACATCCATGATTCATGGAAATGTTGTGTAAAACACAACAAGCCACAAAGAATGCTGCAACTTTTTGAGGACTATACTGTAAAGTGCCTCCTGATCTATCCAAACACCTGAAGCGAAATAGCACCAAGTAATGTTTGTGCCGGAACACGCCTCCTCTTTTCGCTGAACCGCCCCCGGGAGCTCAAATACATTCCCTAATTTAACGACGTGCATCTGTGGAGGGAAAAGTCCGCTGTGCGTCGGGTGCAAAATAGGAATGATACATGCGTTGGTGCACAAAAGCAATTGCGCTGAGTGCAAGATAGGGCCCTAAATCTCCAACCTGGCCTGGGAACACCTCGGGATCCCCCAGTCGTGTGGCTTGGGAAAGGGAAGTTTGGGGTCCCCTGCTGGAGCTGCTCCCCCTGCGACCCGACCCCGGATAAGCGGACGAAGATGGGTGGATGGATGGACAATAATAAATTAGTCACAATTAATCTGACAAAACTGAGTTAAAATGAACTATTTCAGATGTCAGTGTATTTAGATAGTACTGTATTATCATGCTCTAAGTAAGGAAAATGAGGGAATAGCTTATTTTCACATCTGAATGTTTTTGCTCAGACAACCTGCACTTAAATGTGTCATTGTATCTTAAGAGCAGAATAATATGATCGTTTTAGTCATTTCATTGTCTGATATACTCAAATTTAGTTGCATGCACTCTGAAAGGTTCATTAAGGACGTTCTTCTGTTCACATCTACAATAAACCTAATTATTTTCAACCATGTGATTAGCACTGAAATTAGATGGAGGCTCGTGTTTGAACCTGATTGATTATGATTGCCTCGACTTTTTATTTTCATTGCACCACATCAGATGACAACTGCACCAACCATTTCACTCCCAACCAAGTGGCCCGGATGCACTGTTATCTTGACTTAGTCTATCAGAAGTGGCTGATGGACCAGCAACCTGCCCCCATTCCTTTGGCCCCCATAGTGACAGACCAGAGTCCGGATTCTGTCTCTATCTATTGGCTACCGCCTTTGAGGGGACCACTCTATCAGAGGTACGATTGCATGGCTTAGTCCTAATTATTTACATCTTCAAGGTATACACCAAATTGAGTTTTGTCTGTTGTCTGCACTTGTCTCCTCATTTGAATGCTAATTCTACCACAATCCTAACCGTTATTGTGGACAAATAATGCATGATTATAGTGTTCAAACATAAAATAGGTGAATCTCATCTGATCCCAAAAGATCTTTGGAAAATATGTTCACCTGGTCCTATTTTATTCCCTTTAGTGATAGAGGCGCTCTCCAAGTCTTGGCAGAATAAGGTTGCATTTTTTAGCCCGATTTGGAGCCTTTAAAAATGACATGATGTTGTTCGCCCAATGTAACATGTTCATGTACTGTTGCTACTGTAGCCTCAAATAAACTCCTCCACAAGTCAGCAAATTCAGAATTTCATGTTTTTACATTCAAAGCTTCTATTGAGGTTTTGAATGAAGCTTGGAATGTCTGTTGTCATATTTTATGACGTCATTAACCCCCCCCGACCCAAAAAAAGAGAAAAAAATCCACGAACAAATCCTCAATTTGGATAAAGTGATTCATTTGATTAAATGAGTTAGTCCGTTTTTTATTAAATCAATTTTCTTTAAAGAATATAATAAATTATTTTCGTCAACCTAAATACATGCCATCAGGATAATCCAATATGGGCAAAAAATAATGATGAAATGATAAATGGCTCATAGCAACATTATGCTACAACAGAAAAAATGCTCTGGTGCTAAAGGAAATGTTTGGATCACACACATGGGAAACAATCCTACGCAGCCATCACTGGAATCTAATTCTACAAATAGTATAATACTAATAATATTAGTGTAGCCTAATCTTTATCTGCAACTGTGCAGAACTACTGGGATCAAACAATAAATAGACATGCAAAAAAAAAAAAAAGTTGGGCAGCATTCCAATGTTGATTAAAAATTAAAATGTCAACATTATGAATGAAGCTTCAAAGCTTTGAAATATTCAGTACAGCCCTACTTTAGAGAAATAGATTTGCTTTGTTGGGACAAGCAAAAGACAAAGTGTGATACATCAATAATCAGCAACTCTGTTTCCTTTTGTCCCAGCTCCTCCATCCATGTGCCGGTTATCAACTGTGGAGACTGTGAGAAAGACGGTGTTTTCCACCAGTACGCATCCGAGGCTACCTCACCTCGCATCTGTGACACGTCAGGCTACTGGACACCCGAGGAGGCAGTTGGTCAGTTAAAAATCACAGTGTGTGTGTGTGTTTGTGCATATGTGTCTGAAACAAGGATGATTATTTTTTTTTTAAATGTACAAACAAAATCTAGAATAGTGTTTCAGGATACACTTAATACTTAATAATACAGTCCTTCCTCAAACCAGTGTGAGAGATTGTTGGAGCTGTATGTAAAGCCGCGACTCAATTATCAACACTTCGTGGTGAGGGTGTTTGCTAGAGATGAATTACTTGATTGACACAAGATTATTTTTCAACTATTGGAATTCATTCAAATAAATAATGGCCAAGTTGAAACCGGTAGTGGTACATGATTCATGACTTATCTTTCATCCTAAAATCTACAGCTGTCTAAATTAAGTTTTTCGTCCAATAAACTCCTGTCAACAATTATTGACAGTGAGGAATGTGGAGGTTTCAGGTTTTAGTTTGTGTCCTTGAGTTCTACTTCTGTCTCTTGTTTCCACAGAGCAGATCTACCCCCTCCCCTGCAAACACACACACACACACACACACACACACACACACACACACACACACACACACACACACACAGCATCTCTTCCCTGTAAATTCCAGGTGCGTGCAAGGCTAATGGCTCCTGGAAGAGGAAAAAACAGAAAATCATTAAATGATAATTGCACTCAGCTACAGACCTAAAGCGAGAACAAGGATTATTAGGCAAACCGTCTACTCTGGGTAATGTTTGGGTGCTGTTCAAACATTAAACCTCAGTCATAAAAAAAAGGCCCAAAAAAGTGTATCTTGTAGCACTGTACTTTGAAACATAAATCTTCATGTAAGCACATGGTCCTTGTTATTCCAATCATCATTTCTACAGAAGCCCGGTTTCCTTTGCCATGACATATAGGGTGAGGGTAAAGAATCAAGGAACACAAGGAAGCAAACAAGAAAGCAAAGAGAGAGAAAGAGATATACAGAAAGAAAGAACAAAATACCTTATGAGCACAATAACACTTTCCTTCTCTTCCGTGGAAACTCTACCCAAATATGTGGAAATCCTCTGCTGGAATTTATGCTTTGAAAAGCGGCGAGGAGGAACAGGGGGGATTACGGCTCCCTCTCTTTCGCTGCGGGGATCATAATGATGATAAAGAGTCAATTACAGTCTTACTCTAAACAGTGGTATGCACACAGCTGAGGAGACAGACAGTCTGCTGGTTTCCCTGGCTCACTTTTCACTTTCCCACTTCTAAAGACTGAATGCTGTGCGGGGTCACTTTGTCAGCCAATGGAGATGGTTAATATTGGCTTCAGCAGGGAAAGTGAGAGGGGAAGTTAGACAAATTCAATGCGGATATCATGGCTGGCAACACAAAACACTTTTACAAGTTTAATGGCAATACAGTCTTGGCTAAATTATCTTTGAAAATGTTGTCTGTGCCACAATCTTGACTGGTTTGAGTTTTAGGAGCCGGCGCTCATGTTGAGAAGGATTACATTAGTTTTTGTGCTGCATTAAAGCATTAAAGGCAGGGTTGGTAACTATTTCCAATATAAGAAAAAAAATCATATATAGCAATAAATAAGTTATGGGTTCTAAAAAAGGAGCGAAAAAGATCTGTCATCTGTAGGTGCTATAATCCTGTGAAAACGCCCACCAATCAGTGTCTTGCGGTCTGCTTGGAAAGAACTAATGAAATGCCTCCTTGACCTGCTGCGCATGCTCTACCCCCCCTGTGAACGAGCCTGAGCTCAATGAGCGTTGTCACCACATTTCTAACAGAAGTCACGTTTGTTTAAAATATTTGGTATGATAATATTATCGGTTTCCTCACAGGTGAATGAGACATGAAGGAAATTGCAGTCCTTTCTCTGCTCTGAAGCAGCGATGCAACAGTGCTCGTGCGTGTCTGTGTGGCTCAGAGCCCCGAGGGCAGGGGGAGGGGTTAGACCGAGCCCAGAGGAGATGCTACTTTCAAATCTTGCTAGCTTTTCAACATTACTAACCCTGCCTTTAAAGTGGTTTATAATTCCAAAATCAGAAAATGTAAAGTAGGTGCATCATGTTGTTCAATATACTGCATTTTGCAGAGAGTAGATGAAAGGCATAAGAATGTCAATACCTGTACAGGGGAATGACATTGGCGTACGGTATGCGTAAAAACAGCCGGGGAACAGGGATGCAAACCATTATCCATATACTTGATCATCCACTGGAAATATTAAAGCTACATTTCTGTTTCACGTTTATGCCTATTTGGGCAAATCTGGACATCATTTACCTGGCGTTCTTTGTCTTTCTTTCTCAATGGGTGTGAAATATTTAACACCTCATTAACATCCTGATTTAATTTGGCTTTCTGAGACACAGCTGATAATAAAACTACCATAATGGGATACCGTTGTAACAATGTATCAATTAAAAACTGATTTTGCCTGGTGTAATGGTGGTTACTGCTGCGTAGGTCATATTTTAAGTAAGAGGGCATGATGCTTTTTTTCTCAACTGGAAAAGTCTGCTCTCTCTTGTTACTAATGAGAACGAGTTAGCTGTTAAAAGTAATACTGATAAATGTGTTAAATTGGCTACTACTACACAGAAGTGGATAATACATGTTGAGGACAAGGCAGGACACCACAGAAATAAGTAAACCTATTCCTACTGGGGTATTATTTATTAAGACTAAAAACTCAACTAATCTGCTTCATTAGGACTGTGGGGGTGTGTTTGATCAGATTTGATTGGCAGTGGCATCTCCCTGGCAACATAAGGAAAACATCCTCCAACTTTGATCATATTCAAATATTGCTACATTTTGTTAGGCACACAGAAATACATGTCATCACTTTTATTTCCCCAACTGAGCCTCGTTACTTCATACCAGCGAGAACAGCACTGGCAAAAATAAAATACAGAAATGTCTGAATTGAAATGACCAAAATTGTCCTAATTTTGGCTGAAGGTTTTGTATTCATGTAGAATCCCCTCCTTTATAGTAATGAACTGATAGAGAAAATTGTTTCAGTGCCTTAAATAGTTGAAAGTAATACCAGCCATGCGATATGTGATAAATGGAAGATCAAATAATTGGCAATTCAATCATGAATGAGTCACTGTCCACCAAATCTGATACACAGGTTAAAGTTAGACTGCAACACACACAGCATGTGTGTGTGTGTGTGTGTGTGTGTGTTTTAATAGGAAATGGAGATCCCCCCCCCCCCAGTAAAATCATTTTCCTGAATCTTTATTCAGTGAAAGCGACTCATGCCCTGTTAAAAATTTTAACCAGTTTTGCCAGTAACACAGTTATTCAGACTCATGCCTTAGCCTTTACAGTGCAACTACAGTCCTTTACTGCTGGGCAAAGAGCAGCTCCACTTGAGAGAACAGTTATTAAAATGGGAGAGGATGTTACTCACATATTCTAAATAATTTTTATTGTCATGTGTGTTCTTGACTTTATGGACCTGACAGAAATACCATTGTGTGTGTCTGTGTGATGTCATTGAACCCCAGGCCCCCCTGATGTGGAGCAGCCCTGTGATCCCAGCCTCCAGGCCTGGAGTCCTGAGCTCAGCCTTTATGACACTAATGTGACCTCGCCATGTCCCGACACAGAGGGCTGCACCCTCACACTAAGGTTCCTCCACCCTATGGTTCCACACGCACTTACCCTCTGGGTCACCTACATCTCTTTAAGTAAGTGCACCTCTTTTTGATTGCACTACTTTTACTTTCTACTTTTACTTTTTTATTATTTGTCAATCAATCCACATGGTAAACTGGCAGATGAAATGTATCTTTTGCAAATACTTTTTATGCACACATGCAATTCAGGGGGTATTGCAGGTTCAACCATTGTATAGCACCCCTGGAACAGTTTGGGGGGTTCGGTCCATGCTCAAGGGTACCTCGGCAGTGCCCAGGAGGCCAACTGGCACCTCTCCATACATGGTCCGTAAGGGGACTTGGACCGACAGTGCTCCTGTTCGAAAGCCAAGTCCCCTACAGATTGAGCCACAGCCACCCCTAAATGCTATGGGCCTTAGAAAGAACAGCATGACTGTGAAAAAGCAGTAGTGTGCGGTTTGGAAATGCAAAAATAAGTGTTGGTTGCTGTGAAACCCTGGGAGACTGGAAACAATGAGGGTTATTAAGCAACGTAAACACAGCAAGTGCCGTAAAAAAGAGGTTTACAAATTTTAAGCATTGTTATTGGATGTTGCTTATAGCAAATATGATCCTTGGGACTCATACAAAGTCCTAAAACTTTAAAGGTTTTATATACGACTTTAAGAACCAGTAGACGTTGCACTTGAGCACCAGCATCTCAGACCAAAACAGACAGGCGCTTCGGCCACACCTCCCCTCTCCCTTCGCAAGAAGAAAAGCCAGCTCAGAGTCATGTTGGAGCCCTTTAGCAGCTCATAGGGCTCTCCATCTCAAAAACGCCCGATCAATGTTGACTCTGATCTTATCTCTCTAATTTCCAAAGGCTTTTTTAGCCAAATAATGTGTTTTCTTCGGTGGAGGAAAATCTGGAAGGTCTTCTTTAGCCGAATGCCTCAAACTGCACTCGCTTGGTCACTCTCTTTATAAATGTGAGGGGCAACTGTGCTAATCAGAATGATTTCAAGGCAGTTGCTCATGAGAAATGCTAGAAAACCAGTCACGTACCATTGAACATGAATGTGTAAAATTCTAGTCTCCAGATATAACCCTTACTCTGTTCAGTGTAAAACTGTGTACAGTGTAAAATTGAAGTTCAAAATTACAGAAATAACAGCTGACATATCTGTCTGTATTTCCTTGTTACAGAAAACCCAGCCATAGCCAACATCGAGCTGATAACAGACACGGGGAAAAGCATTAACCTCGGACCCCAGCACGTCTTCTGCGACATGCCCCTGACCTTGCGCCTCGACACCCACAACACTGCCATCACCGCCATAAAACTCTGTACCTTCGATGAGAAGATGGAGATAGACGCTGCCATGTTGTCTTCAGGCCCCGGCAGCCCTCTGTGCACCGGCTGCCAACCTCTGCTGTACAGGATTCAGCGGCAGCCGCCCTTCACCAGCAAATCCCCCTCACCTCAGACCCAGCAGACATTCACTGACAGGTAGATGCTGAATGTTGTATTTGTAGAGGCAAACTCATTAATTTATTTTCTTTTACTTCAGTTAAGTTTTAGGAAAGATCCCCACGGTCATGTTTTCAGTGTTATTTTGTAATAAAAGATAATTTCTTTGATTTACTCTCAGCCCTCTAGTACACTAAACACATTACAGTAGCGACCCCAGCTTGAGAATAAGCCCCAAACAGGTAGAGGTAATCGCAATATGTAATGGGAATTGAAAGGTGTGTTGTTTTTCTGTCCAAACCACCCTAAAATACCCGGGATTGCCCCTGAGGCAAGTTCCCGAGTCTGGTTTTCTCTCAGGTGTAGATGAATATTTATAACATGGCGGCTGTGCCAACTACTAAAACTGGGTACACAACACACAAACGCACGTAGACGCACACATACTGCCTTGTCAGACATCAGCAGCCACAGAGGAAAATAAGACTGAGGGTAAAAAGAGTTTTTAAGCATGGGGAGTTTAAATTCCACAGAATACCTCTGTGTCTGTGTCCTCAGATCTACTAATCCAAAGTTATCTGTCTCTCAAAAGTGTCTGGTTCTGTTTGAAAAGCTCAGAAGGCAAATGTTTCCAACATGGGGATGCCGAACTGTGGCTACTGATCCAAATCTGTTTCAACAAGCATATACTCAATCAAAAGCATGAGAAGGTTTCGGGGCTGAGTTGAATAACATTGTACACTGTCCTGTCTCGTATTGTGGCGTATTGAAATGTTTACCAGAATCCAAATTTAAAACCATAAGCCTTCTTTATCTTACCAAATAGCTGCCAGGATATGACAGTTGTGTCATATTATTGCAGAACATTTTGGGTTTCTGAGAAGCTGTTGCTATTTTACAGAGCAGGGTGGATGTTAGGTGGACACGGCTTCAAAAACAGTTTATTTTTCAGGGAGCACGTCTTGTATGTTACACAAGCTGTGTCTAAGTGCAAAAAGATGTAAGAACCAGTGGGAATTGAGTTATGTGGGACTGAGGAGGACAGAGAGGGGTTGATGTGAGGAGAAGAGAGTGTTTGAGAGCAATGAGTTTGGAAAAGAAGGGAGAGGGAGAAAGGGAGGGCAGGATAACAGAGAGAGGATGAAAAAGAAGAGACGGGGTGAGACAAAGGAAATTGGAAAAGATATGGATAATTGTTGAGGGACACAAAAGTGGAAGATACTGGAGGAGAGGTAAGGAGAACAGCACATCAGAGGTTAGGAAACGTAAGCAGAGGCATATCTTTTTTAGAATATAAACAAAATGTGAGCAGTAGAGGCCATGAACACCAGTGACTGCTTGGATCTGATCCTTTGCCGTTTCCTCCGGAACCCGCGCCATGCCACCCGCACAGGCACAGGCTGACGCAGAGAGGGAAAGGTGGGTAAAGAGGACTAGAAGAACTGTTCAATTAATCAAAATACTTTAAAATGTTTCGACTTCATCAGGTATTCTGTCTCTAATAATGAAGTTTGTTGTATGAATAAAACAACACAAAAGCTGAGCAAACAAACAATCAGAACTAGTTCATTAGACCTGTTGTCCTAACCCTAACCTGTTGGAAATGAAAAAATGTTTATAGTTGTTTAGAGCCGCCACACTGGAGGCGGTGTGAAACACCTGCGTCGAAGTCTGTCCCTGTTGATATGTTTCCCCTTACCTTACCTGAACCTTACCTAACCTAACCTTACCTTACCTTACCTTACCTGAACCTAACTTTACCTTACCTGAACCTAACCGTACCTTACCTCAACCTAACCTAACCTTACCTTACCTGAACCTAACTTTATTCCTAACCCCAACAGCAGAGGCAACGGTCATTCGTACAGGAGGGAAACACTATCTGAATGGGGAACACACGGCCATAGGGAGTGGGGGGAGATGCAATATTGTTTGAATGTTGGGATAATGGTGCACATTTTGTCTCTCCTGTAAGACATTCATAGTGTTGAACTTGCTTGTTCACATGAAAAGGCCCACAAATATTTGTATAAAGAATGAAAAAAAATGTAGCTACAAACCCTGGCTTCTTTTCACCTTCGCACAGCCGGCCAATCACAGCTTGAAGTGGGTGTGAATGTCAGATTGTTAGTTTCAGAAAGTTATAAACTAAATTGTTTAAGGATTTTTTTTAATACTGCTGAGTAGTATAAGAGGGAATCAGGCATGTAGGAAAGAAGTGCAGAATGCAACAAGAGAAAGGAAAAAAGATGATCTAAACCTCACCAAATTTGTCATGCAGAGCCCAATGAGGGCAGAGAGGGAGAAAGCTGTGGCAGAACATTGGAGGATATATCCAAATAAGGATTCAGTATAGATACATAGGGAGGGAGGGAGTTTTTTTAAATTCTTAATTTCCTTCGCTGATTCATAATTAATAAAGGAAATGTGTAGAGTCTGGAGAAACTGGACAGTACTGAGAGATCTGTGTTCTCCTAGTTACCTTTTGCACATTAGATCTATGCTTGGAAAACAAGGAGGAGGCTCTTTTTATAGACACAGCCCACCAAAACAGATCAATAGTCCCGACACTGGAGCCAAGGTATCGTTACACACACATCCTGCTGTAGGGCTTTAAGGTCATGGGATACTGCAAGGTTATCGATAGAAGCAATAAGTTCCACTTTTGTTGCGGCGATCCCATGAGCCATTGTTTGCAGAATCCACCAGGATTAATGCAAAATTGATTTGTTGAGGGGACATACTGCAAACACAATGTTTCCTCTCTACATGGCACAAAGTAAGCAATGATGCAAGAGAATTAAGTCATTATACATTACACTGGCACCAATAACCACAATACAGTAATTCTTTCTTATTTTGTCAAGTATTGAATGAGTCATTGGTATCAATCAACAAGCCTGTAAAGATTATATGATCAGTTTGTACCACAGAGCAGTAAAAACCTGCTTACTACTCCTCATAAGAACATAACAAAGTTTGGACTTCTATTTAATACTTCTATTCTGCCAATTATTATTATTTCTTTCTTTTTTTTTTCAATTTGAAGCAATCACAAAATCATTTCTCCTCTCCTCTCCAGCTCTGTAAGGCAGGGAGACAAGTACCAGTACACAATCCAAGTGGAAGCAGACGGTCTCCTCAGCGACCCCTCCTCACCTCTCCTTTACACACATGGGCAGTCCTACTGTGGAGATGGCCTCATACAGGGGTCTGTGCACTTTAGTGGATATTTTAACATGACTAATTACACGTTGAAAATGTAGATGGCATAAGAAATGAAGGTGAAGGTGATGATGATGATGATGAGGATGATGATTGTTCTCTCTCTGTAGGACAGAAGAGTGTGACGACAGTAATCTGTTGGATGGCGATGGCTGCTCTAAGAAATGCCACAAGGAGATGGGCTTCAAATGTAATGGTGAGTGAGTCCCATTCACTCCACTGCAGAAAGAAACATGTCTCTGGTCTATCTTGGGTTCACACACACACACACACACACACACACACACACACACACACACACACACACACACACACACACAACATTTAAAACCAAAAGCATGTTAAGCAACACATTTGTTTTTATTGTCATACATCAAACCCACCATCTCTGCCCTCTCTTACATAGGAAACATGAACACCATATACTGTAAACTTGTAGTGTTAAAGAGCAGAAATATTTCATTTGTGTATGCAGCACTAATAAGAAAAGAAGAAAAATCAAGCCAATCAAATTTACAACACATAAAAGCTTCTGGCTTGAACTAATTCCACAAACTATTCATGGAGCATCACCGCAACATAAGAGAAAACAGATGAGCCGAAGGGTAAAAAGTAAGTTTTTGCTTTGCTAAATCACAAGTCTTGTTTAGAAATCTGAATTATTTTGACATCAGGCTGGCAGAAAAACACTAGAAAAACACTTTTCAGCAGTAACTGTTCAGTCTTGGTCTTTATATGATTTCAAGCAATGTATACAGGCTTGGGAATATTGATAAATGAAGTGTATTGATTTGTATCAAAGATCATATTGTGGTTTTGGATTAGACACTCGCGAGAATTAGCTGACAGTCGTGTTTGAGACACTGTTGCCATTTTTTATTTAGTTTGATATGTTTTATCGAAAGTAATACGTTTTTCATTATCAAATCTGCAACAGTCAGCCAGCTCTCCCCAGTGAGAGAGATCATAACCAGCTGTGAAGCCTTTGCTTCTTTTGCTTCTTGTTGACCCCATAGTTCTAGTAAGTGATTGGAGGCTACCTTGTAGTTCTGACCGCCAGAATCAAATCATTCAGGGGGGGAGGGGGTAATTATTTCTGTTTTTTCTTGACAAGAAGCTTAGAATTAGGAAATGCAACTGTGGTTTGGTGAGGTTTGGGCAAGAATGCATGATTTGTTCTTAGAATTAACAACCAAAGATTTATGGTATGACATGACACATTAAGAAAGAGTTGATTTGTGGTGCAGTGAGTCATGTGGCTGCCAGAAAACATCTTGGTGGGTGTTCAAGATGTTACTGAAAACAGATTCACCTGTTGAGGCTCTTAAAGTCTGACCCACAGGTTCTATTTTATGTTATGTTTTTGTTCTAGGTCTACATTTTTCAGTCCAATCTGTATCCAAATGAACATAAATTGGCATATACAGTATTATTAATAAGGGATCATTTCTGACACCAGTTTGGGGATTGTCTAAGTTTGTAATGACAGAATCACTGCCATCACTGTACTGATCTACAGACCATCCTGGTGTAAATTCTTTGCAAAATTCCATGTACAGTTTTCACCTATGAGACCAGAGCCAAATGTTGCTCTTTCAACCCTGGGCCAGGTGGTTAAAAAGGCAGTAAAAAGTACCAAAAATATGCAGCGTAACATGGCAAAAGACAAACAAAGAAGCCACAGTGCCCCCATCTTTTCGATTCCACCACAGGACAACAATACCTTGTGTCTGCACCCTCGCCTAGTCTGAAGCATGCACACAGGCCACAACAGAAGCCTCACAACACAACAGAGAGGGGAGTTTACCCAAAACACTCCATTGTAAGCAGAAGGTTGAAGACTGCCTCTGTCAAACATGTGTTTTTTGACCTTGACATACAAAAAGTGCAATGTGTTAAAGTAAAGCCAGACAGAGGGCATCGAGAACACGAACATCATGCATAATTTAATTGTCATAACTAGAAGGGCACTTGGATAGCGCAGACCTCCGTCAAGGCCATGCCCTATCTCGCAATGTTAAAGGACAATTCCAGCGCAAAATGAACCTTGGGATTAATAACAGATGGGTACCGAGTCGACCGTTCTCTGGGACATGTTTTCATGCTAATTGAATGTGACCAGTTTAAGCGCAATTAGCTTATAACGCTAGTCGTCGGGGCACGCAAAAGTAAAAAGAAATCTCTTTTTCTATACCACTAACAAGACTCAAAATAGTTCCACACTTCCACGGTAGTATAATGAGGGTCCCTACATGGAAACTGCAGCATTGTACAGACAGTTTATTACAAAGAAAGTTTATAAAGACAGTACCGTTTGGTATGCAAGCAGGCGCCGTCTTGGGAAAACAGTCATGACCAGTCGAACGACGAACGCTGTGTAACCAGTAACCAGTAACATAGCTCCAGCATGGCGTTCGTCGTTCGACTGCTCATGACTGCATGAAAACATATCCCAGAGAACGGTCGACTCTGTACCCATGTGTTATTAACCCCTAGGTTAATTTTTGTACCGGAATTGTCCTTTAACGAAAGTGAAAAAAACCTTTGTGTATCCATCCCTTGATTTGGATCCGCTCCAATATTTGGGGAAATTATGGGTTCTTCCTTGGCCCATGCTACACTCGTCCACTAAGTTTCATGGAAATTGGGCGAGAAGTTTTTCTGTCATCGAAAACCTAAACTCCCTTGGCAGAGGTAATTAGCTGTTTACTCATGTATACTTGGTTACACACACTTACATTATTCTCTGACACTGAATAGTGTCTTATATAGTGACGCCTCTCCTAATAATCCATAATTCAAATCGCAGGCCTGTCATGTCTGATGTGTCTCTGTTTCTCATTGAAAGACTTGAGAGCAGGCATTAGCCACAATGACACGAGAAATCAGCTTTACTGTTACTGTGGTATGTGGTGGTCCTCCACAGCCTTAAAAATCCCCCTCTGTGCAACGGAATGTTGGCCCCAAATGCTCCTCAGTCATCAGAAGCTAACTCGAATAAGTATGGCTTTTCTAATAACCAACCTTTTGGCGATTTCATAAATATTTTATAATATCGCTAAGAAGATGTGACAGGTGAGCTGAGATATAGACAGGATGTTAGTTGCTTCCTTTTTAGGCCATGTATTATTTCCACTAGCAGTTGGATGGTAGCTATTCATGTGTTGTGTAATGCTTTTGTGTTACGAGAGCCTGTTACAGGGCAAAAATTTCCATCATCCAGTCAATTTATTTGTCAGGGGGAAACAAGCAAAGCCCCCGTCTCCCACCAGGGCTAGCCATGTCGTGACTGAAGCTATTACATCTCGTTTTACAATAAAATACATCATGACTAGGAAGGAAAACAATTTGGCAAAAACAGGTTTTTACAAATTGCAACACTTAAAACCAATTATTCAGTTATACTTCTTAGTCATAGACAGACTATTTGTTTGGGTTTTCTTGCCACATTTGCTTGACCCAGTTAACTCTAACTATGCCAAATTGTTTCACTCTTGCTTTGTTGTGTTTATAGAGTTTACTAAAGTTCTGCAGTAATCACACCAACTACTTTTATAGTGATCTCGTCACAGACAAGCCATGGACAAGTTGTTAAATAAGTTTTATTTTTATAGGTTTTATGATTTATTTTGTAACTGATTAAATAAAGATTAAATTGCACAATATGATTACAGCATGCAGATCTTAAATAAAAAACAGATGGTCTTAATAGTTAAGTCAAAGATTGTCAAGTCGTCCTCTTTTGTGAATACACAGACTTGGAATTTAAAAAAAGAGATAATTATTTTCACAGGTGCTTTCAAAGCAGGAGTGGGGTGTTTGGTGTGTTCACTTAGAATAGTATTTCCAAATGAACTCAGGGTGAAAATAGTCATGTCGTGTAGGCATAATTTGCCTTCTATCAGGAACATGTTTCTGTCGACTAATTGAAGCCAATTTTGAAGCACTTACTCTCTGACACAGCATTGTCTAACTTCTGCCACTGTCCAGACGTTAATGAGGCCAGACTTCTGAAGTGTCTGGATTTTTCCCCGTCCTTTTTATAAATGGCTGCCGCATTACAAGCGGTTGTTCAGCTCATGCTGTCCACTCTTTTTGTGATACACAGCTGTAGCACATTATGCTAGTAACCTTACTTTATTGCACATATATTCATTGCTCATAGCTTATGTGCAACTGTGTTATGGGTCAAGTTCAATAGCGTTTGTTTTTCTCCTGCTATAATTCAAATATCATCAATTACATCCTTAGGCTACTAAAGTCTAAAATTCCTCAGAAAAACTACAGGACGTGCTGGTTAAGGAGAAGCACATTCCGTTAACCTTTTTCTTTTTACCTTTTACCAAAATCAGCATCTTACAGCTTTTTAATGGCACTACAATCAAGAATCAGACTAAGAATCTTGCTGCTAGATAACTTAAAACAAAGTAAAGCCGAAAGTATGTTGAAGTTCATTCAAAACCTTTTGTTTTACCTTTGGCTGTACGTTCACTTCCCAATTCCAATGTATTGTGCACTAAGCGCATCATTCTGCACGGCTTTCTCACTCTTAAAATAGCAAAAACAAAAGTTTATTTCGCACGTACGAAATAATATCTCCTAATTAGGAGTTAACTTTAAGAAATTATCTCCTAGGTAGGAGAAACAATCTCCTTATTAGGAGATTACGTGTTATTATGGATCCCACGTAACTTCTAGGCTAGTCCCGCCCTACGAAGCAGCCCGATTGGTTGGGGTTAGGCATTGACCTCCAGTGGTTAAGGTTAGGATAGCCGATTGGTCAGGAGATAGGACCTGAAAAAATTGGGTTACGTTACCTAGCGTAAGCATGGATGCCTGGCCAATGGTAGTGTGTGAATGCTATTGAAGGGTGCCTCGAAGTTGTGTGGGTTCCATAACGCAAAGATGACATCTCTTACGTAGGAGATACTATCTCTTAGGTAGGAGATAGTAGCTCTTAAGTATGATATAGTATCTCCTAGTAGGAAATAAATGTAGGTTTAGGCCAACAATGCCTGCAATTGTTTTTCAACCTTGCTTTCCAGGGCTTCCATAGTCCATTAGATTAGTTTTTTTTAAACAATGTATTTATTGATTTTCAACAATGGTAAGACAAATCGACAGAATCCAAGACATTATTAAAAAACATAATTGACAAACATTACTGTGGGGAAAGAGCTAAATAAATAACATACACAGCTGAAAAGTAAAATAAATAAATACAATTAAGAAAAGGGATATTCTCCTTCCTGTTTATATACCCAACCTTTCATCCTTTTCATCACTTAAATGTTCCTACTTTCCTCATTCCTTGTAGCTTTTGTATCAATTGGATATATGCCTAGCATGAACAATTTAGGATGTAGAGGTAATTTTATGTCCAGAATATTATATATTGCATGTGATACCTCCCTCCAAAACTTTGTAATCTCTTTGCACTCCCACATACAGTAAGACTATGTTTATCTTTCTTGTTCACACTTAATGGAAGTGTCTGGGATATTATCATTACATTTGTGTAGATTGACTGTAGTTATATTTGTGCGCATTAGCCAATTGAATTGTAATAGCCGTAAACTTGTATTTACCGTTTGAGTATGGGCCTCTAAGCACACAATGCTGATGAAGTGTTATTACTCTGGTGCTACTTTCCATCCCCATGGATAGGAATTTATTGACGTTGTGTTATTTCACCTGGCTTAATGTTATTACATGTTTGAGAGCTGATAAAAGTGGAGTTGATTAAAAAAAACTAAATTCTAAATTTATTAGCAGACACAATACTAGTTTGCTAATACCTTCTTGTCTGTATTTGTTTTGTACTAGACTTCGAAGAACTATATTGCTCTGACAGTGTTTTGTTATTACTTGGTGACTTATAGATAACCATGGCCCATTGAGGTGCCTTTGGGATTAAACTAACTGGCCAAGCCACATATTAGGTTAACTTACTGCCTATTAACATTACAACATTATTGTGATCTTCAATAATTGATTGAAGTCAAAGTTCATTTTTTTACCATAATTTACAGTCTGTTGACAGCACGAGAGTCAGATATGGTTGAGTTGACGTGACTAACATTAAAAGTGGCCAATGAAAATACGAAATAGATTTGCTCAGATTTGGTTCACTGACAAATGGATTTGGATGGGAGTCAAACAGTTGGGGATGAGTGTATACCCTGCCAGATTAGGAAACCAGGCTATATATCCTTTCATAAATCCTCCTGTCTCATTTTCCTCTCCATCTCTCAAGGTGAACCTAGTCAGTGTTATGTTTTTGACGGAGACGGCGTGTGTGAGGAGTTTGAGCGGGGCTCCAGCGTTCAGGACTGTGGTTACTTCACACCTTTGGGCTACACAGACCAGTGGGCATCCATCGCCACTGCTTCTCACCAGGACCCCAACCACTGTCCCGCCCATGGTGCCACTGGGGAGCCATCGCTTACCAAGGTATGAAGTATGAACCACAGAGCACATAAAAGAATTCCAGATGACAATAAACTCCCTGTGGATGCCATTGTGGAAATCCTCAACTCGGAGGCAACAATGTTAGCAGCAGCTGGCTGCATTTCTAAACAATTTAAAAGATGTATTCATCTCTGTACTATTTGGTCTGGGTAGGACAGTAGGCTTGAACTTTTGGCCACAGTCTGGCACAATTTATTAAAGCTCCTGCTCGCGGCCGACAGCAAATCTTGACCAACCAGCTAAATCCTCATAGAAGGTAATATCCAGAACATGAAGGAGATGGACCATTAAAAAGTTCTCACTTTATTTTCTACCAACACAGCAAGTTACTTCACATTGATAATGGTGCACTTGTTTGTCCATGACTATATCTAACTAAAATGGAAGGAGTCTGTCTGTCCTTCAATTTTCTTGACACCTGTTCATCTGACCAATTTCACACATGGCGGGTGTATTGTTGCTGAGCACCCAAGGACATGCAGTGTCAAGTGAGCTCTTGAAATCTACCGAGCATATTCCTCAGCTAACTTTCAGGGCCCTATTTTAACGATCTAAGCGTACGGCGTGAAGTGCATGGCGCAGGTGCGTTTAGGACGCGTCCAAATCCACTTTTGATAGTTTGACGGCGGAAAAAAGGGTCTGTGCGCCGGGTGCATGGTTCAAAAGGGTTGTCCTTAGTGTCTTCAACAAATTCATAGGTGTGTTTTGGGCCTAACATGCAATAAACCAATCAGTGTCATCTCCCATTCTCTTTAAAAGCCAGGCGCATTTGTACCTTGGCGCATTGCTTTTATGATGGCGGATTTGCACCGTAATATTTTTATATAAAATCTTTTGCATGTTTGTGTGCTGCTGCGCTTCCTTGTGTGTGTGTAACAAGCAAAGTGTGCGCGCGTTGTGCATAAGCCTAGGCGCATTTTATTAATGCGCTGTTAAAATAACAATGAAATGCTGCGCTATTGACTTTAGACCAGGTTTTTGTTGGTCAATACCGCAATCACTTCCCGCTGCCTCAAGATAGCAATACGCCAAGAATTCACCTGAACGCACCTCCCTGTAAGACCAGCACGCCCATGGGCGCAGGTGCATTTGCTATTTAAATGACATGGGCGCTGGGCGGTCTTAAAATAGAAAAGACACTTGCGTCGGGCTTTGCGCCACGCCGGGTGCAAGATAGGCCCTCAGTGTTCAGTCCCCCCCCCTCTCTTTCTTTCTCTCTCTAACCTTTAAAAAAAATAAAAAAATATTAGCGAGTCAAGAGCCTTCCCATTAGAGAAGAGCCTTGTTCTTGCACATTCAAGACAAATAAATGTTAAAAAAAAAATAAAAATCTAAAATTATTTCTTTAGCTAAGCAGCGACTAGCAAGGACAGGCCTGAAAAGGAAGGGCTTGGCAAATAACTTTGGAGGACATTTTGGCAAAACTTTGTATGACAGCACAGCAACTTTGAATACTTTGCACAGCTCCCTCATTCTTTTTACAATTTAAGTACAAAATACATCAATCATATTCCAACACTGACATCTCCTCTAAAATTTCTACAATCACACAAAACCCCTTAGATCCATCATCGCTTCCAAATGATGTCACAGTTTTAGAAATGTGTTCTTCTCATCTGGACAAAAAACATGATTTAAGCCACTTTTATCAAGGGAGGATTGTTGTTGTCAGACACACTGGTTCCAGCATGTCAGAACTGGCAAACCTCCCAGGATTTTTAAATGCTACAGTGTCCGTATGAGGAAAGGTGGAATAAACAAAACAAATCATAGTGTCATGAATAGTCAGCATGGCCTGCATCAAATGCTTCACTGTCAGAAGAGAATGTGGGCTCTTCTCAAGGCACAAATAGTCTAATAGAAATTATGAAATAAGACCTGCAATTCAGATTTTATGAACCTTCCATTGTTCAACCATAACAAGGTCTAATGGGAAAAACAGGTTTTACAGTTAGAGGTTTCACGGTATACTGTATATGTATAAATTGTATTGACGATAAGCGTGATATTTAAAAATGTAATCTTAATATGTTACAAATACACGTTAAAATTGTGTAAACAATCCACCGCCGTTCTCGCTTTGCTTCCCTCCCGCAACGCCTCACACATGGGATTTTTTTGTTTATCAGTTCATCCGGTTCAGGTTGACTTTTTACTATCGGGAGACGTCGTATACGACATCAATGTACTCTATTTACTATTTTAAGAACATCTCCAGAAGGCTTTAAATTGCCTATTTTGTTACTACTGTAGCTTTCCAACAAGGGCTCCACTGCAATCGTATTCCTGTCCGAGGCTTTGTAATCCAGCATGGAACAGCAGTGCTTTTTAGAGACTTTATAAAACCAATAAATCCAACAATGAATGTTTTTAGTGGTTATTTATCCATTTGTCCGTATTGAAAGGAGTTGTTGATGTAGTAGATAACTGTTAGCTGAAGCCTTACGGAGGGCAAGATATATCCCATGATACATAAAGTCAAGTCTGTGGATGAATCAGAGGCTGTGTTTCTGACTAGGCATGTGTGCATGTAGGCAAAAGTGCTGATCTCAGAGGCCACGCGCAATATAATAACATGACATTGACCCCATCCTAGTATCAGTAGATCTGTGCTGTTTGGGCAGCAACCGGAATAATAAGAGGAATAGTGTGAGGGTAATTAATGTGTAGATTATCCTTTGCTTAACAAACTTAAAGATGAATTCTGATAGCATTGTGTCTTTTTTCAAATGTTCTATAGATATCGCAATAATATCGTTATTGTGTATTATTTTGGCCACGATAATCGTGTAGTGAAAATCTGATATTGTGACAGCCCTACATTAAGTACTTGTCACATTAAAAGGTCAGATAAGGACAGGTTACCTTTCGGAAAGTAAAACAAGATCAGTTAAAATTACATTTAATATGGAAGCAAAACAAGATTATCTATATTTATTTATTATATAGGCATTGTGTACTTCTCTTGTTCTGTGTGAAGCTCTGCAGGTACCAGCACCTGGAGGTGAGCGAAAAACTGCCCACAGATGCCTGGTTCCCTTGCACAGCCCAGGCCGACACAAATAATGACCTGGAACATTCATTTTGGCTGAAGGTACGCGCGCGCGTGTGCGCGTGTGTGTGTGCGCGTGTGTGTGTGTGTGTGTGTGTGTGTGTGTGTGTGTGTGTGTGTGTGTGTGTGTGTGTGTGTGTGTGTGTTTGCACATACTGTATTTGTTTTCCCCGCCACTAAATGGCTGTGGGTGGCTTCTCTGTCTTCAACAGTTTCCAATACTTTTTAAAGTGGGGTTGAAGGGCCTCTTACACAGTCTGCTGCCTTAAACCTCCACACACGCACACATTCCTCAAGTTCAAGTGCATTTTTTTTAACTTTAATTACTCATTTTTCAGGACAACTGTGAATTATGGGTGCTAATGATCTGTAGATGATTACCAAATCATGACTAACCCTCTACTTATTCTTTATTTACTTTTGAGCATTTTGTGATATTTCAAAATCATTCAATAATGACCATTACCAGTTGACTAATAGGGGAAGATTAAGTGTTATATAATTAACTCATCATTCATAATTAAATGCTTAAAAGGTTCATGAGTTATTAAAATTCTGGCATCTGAAGGAATAATAGTAATTTTGTAGTAAAAATATCATTATAAATACATAAATTTTAATTTATGACGGCCCCAAAAATGCAGAGCAACAAATAACTGAATTACCTACGATGTTCTACTCATTCAAAATGATTCTCCAGCATTACATATCATTAACTAATTGTTTATTTGTGAATTAAAAGTAACGTTTAGAATGAAGGACAATTGATGTTGGCAGAGAATAACAATAGCTGCTGCTGCTAAGATGATTCCAATGCCTATTTGCCCTGCTTATCTATGCAGCTCCAATATTCACTTGTGCTTCAGATGTCCTGGTTTGTGTAGTGTACTGTATTTGGACCTGACTTTTCATTCCAGACCTGTGTCTGGTTCTCATATTTAGTCATTTTGTGTTATTGACTCTTTCAACAATCAACCTTGCAGGTCCAGACTAAGCGTAGGCTAGCTGTTGATTTGAGTGATAGCTTCAAAACATTGTCCGTCATGCTCTAGATTTTAAGGTCCTTTACAGTCATGAGTCTGCCTCTTTCCTTCCTTGCACATATTCATTCATTTTTCTTTCTCTGTCATCATTTCCACTTCTTTGTTGAATGACTCATCTTTCCATCCCCTGCAACCTTTATCGACACCCTTTTTTATCAGGCACATCTCTGCAACCTCTCTGGAAGGCCGCCTACTCCTTAAAGACTCTTTCACCGTCTCAAAAGCCTCATGATAACACCCATATCTGCCAGCTCTCCCTGAAACACATCTTTTTCCGTTAAGTGCTCTTTCTATCTCTAAAAGGCCTCCCTCGCCTTACATATTAAATCTCACTTCATCTGAAAAGCATTCCTCAGCCATCCTATCATATCCATTTCTGCCAGCTCTCTAAAAGGCATCTGTCTCATTCAACAGTTCTAATTCTATCTTTGGAAGCCATTCATCATTATCTAAAAGTGATACTCCAAAATCCATTTTTTTGAGTATGAAACACTTCCAGTCTGTATGCTAAACAGGTGGCTGTGAAAAGTTGAAGCTCCATCATAGAGAACAGAGACCAGGGTCAACTTGGAATTGCGGCAGTTACATTGGATTTTTAGTTATAAAGCAATTACGTACCTGCCCTGCAGCATAATGCACAAGCATGTGCATTGGTTAGGACATGCTACAGAACCCATTCTGCTCTTCCTGTGGTCACTCAGACAGATCTACATTAGGCTTCTTTTTCTTTTTAAATCTTTTTTATTTGTGTGGAATTCCCTGTTTTCCTAATTTGTAATGCCCAATTCTTGTCACTGCTAACTTCTGGGGAGGACATGACATGTGCTACTACCGTGACAAATGACATTATCCAACGCTTTTCACCTGCCACAGGGAGCTTCACAAGAGCTTTACACAATCCTCTCAGTTCCACCGCTCACTGTGCAGGCGACTGGCAACCAGAAGAAGTCGCTAGTACAACGACAAGTACAAGCAGCAAGAACCCTAAGTTCCAATCAATGAACCACTGTGTTCATTGCCAAGCACAACCAAGCTGGGCCAGGAATCTAACCCTTCCTGAGGCTACCATAGTTTTCTCTATTTACTGTTTATCAACAATTTGATCACAAGATAGAAGTGTAATGCAAGAATTAAGACATTTTAACAAACATTTTAACCCCACATTGATGGGTGCACATGTGAATCAACAATGACCAACATACTATTCTCACAGTAGGACTTTTAGTTTCAGTTAGGACTTTCGGTAATGTTATTTCATAATATCATTATCTATATCTTTTTTGGTTTTCTTTCTTTGAAATTATTGCTGTTTTTTTTATTGATCCAGGTGGGATTTGTCCATCCTGGAGTGGCCGCCTCTGTGATGGTGTACCTGGCTTCAGATGGGTCGTGGTCTGGAGAGCAGTGTCGGAGGACAGCCACTATCCTTCTGTCTGATACTACTGGCAAGAACCACTCACTAGGTACTTTTTACTTGTATTGATTTGTAAGTATTTGATTGTTTTTAGAGTACGATAATGCTGTATGATAAAGACAAACCACAGAATGGACATCAAAGTAAAAACAAACAAAGAAGCTAAAGGACTACTTGAAACCCTTTTATCTACCTAGGCACACATGACCTCTCCTGCCATCGGAACCCGTTGGTGGTGAATGTGACCCATGACCTTTCTCGACCCTTCTTCATCACGGCCTCTGTTATTCTCCTCTTCTCCTCCCCCTTTGTGGCAGTGGAGAGTGTGGCCCTGAGGACCTCCTGCCACTTCAGCACCTTCGCCCTGACCGGGTGCGCATCAGAGGGTGGGCTCTCCCACAACTACCTACTTAACACACACACACACGCATGCTTTCACACACACAACATGCCAGTAATGGTTTCATACAGTGCTTAAAAAGGGACCATTTGTACACATTTCATAATATCGAACACAGATATTGAATGTTCTCATTAAAGCATGGAAAAAGTTAAAAACAAAGTAATATACAGGGCTTATGCTGCGTTCATGCCACCTCGGAATAACAGGCACCGCCCCCCTGGTTACGTTGTTTTTCCGACTGGCAGCGTTCACATGGTCGGGATGAATGTTCTTCTTCTTCTGTTATATTGCCGTTTGGCATAACAACTTTTTGCATGACTGCCACCAACGGTTGGCTGTAGCCTAGAGCATTAGGTGTGTGAAAACATGGAGGCCACAATAACAGTAGATTTTCTGCTGTTTTCTTATACGAGCATCCAAACAGCACATCGCCAGGTGTTTGTTTGTGTTATCTGCAGGACAACCAACGGGAAAAGACACGGATAATGTGTTGTTTTTCTATACATAGGCCTATTTATGAATAATTTTAAACATATTATGTCTGTGTATGTTTTTTGGCAGAGGCATTTGTCCACAATAAACAGTTTATTATGATTGAAATATGTTCAGTAAACCAAAGTTGCCTCCATCAAACGTCAGTTGTCAACAACGCGTCACCAACTGGGGAACTCGGGTATCAAAATCCAGCCCGAGTTTCCCACCTCTGATTCCCACAGGACGTTACGTGAATGGTGACGTTTTCACTCGGAAAAACGTTTTTACGATGTCCATGAACGCACGTAACCTGACTCCGCCAGATGGATTGCTTCGCATTTGCTCGGCATATCCATCTGGGAACTTTCCGTTGGAGAACTTTTGGGAAGGGGCGGAAATACTGGTTAGCCGATTGGATGAACCATCTGTCTATCACCTATGTTGGTGATAGACGGGCCAAATCAACCAACCAGATCCACGAAGCGTATGAAAATACAACCACAAGCCCCTGCTGCTGCAGGCAATGCATAGCTCGTTAGCTCAGCATGCAAGCAACATGTCGGTAAAGGATATTTTCCGTTTGTGTAACGAGAATTTAGGAATAAAAGGCACCCTTTCAGGTTCCCGGTCCATATTCCAAAAGAAGGATCGAAGAGAAAAAGCATTAGTGAGCGGCTAACAGAATTAGGGCTACCGCTGTCTGAAAATACTGGTTAGCTGATTGGATAAACCATCTGTCTATCACCACCTAACCCACCTCAAAACCAACGCTGATTGGCCCGGTTGTTTGGCTAACGGCTCCAAATTTTCTCTACCTCAAGATGCCAGACTGATCTGCAAGTGGAAAACTGGAGCTCGCCAGATCAGGACGGTCTCACAAGGCTAGAACGCACGGTAAATTTTAGCCGGAACACGCCGGAACATGTTCCGGCACCTCGGACGTTGGATCCGGAAACTTTTTTATTGGATCCGGCACCTCCTGTGTCACCAGGAAAAATTAATCTCCTAAATGAAAAAATAAACTACTGTTTGTGTAGTGTTGTTATCTGTTTTGTTAGTCTTTATTCCCCATTGAAGTTCCACAAAAATCTTGTGTTTGCATTTTCGATGTGTTTTGAGGTGAATTTTCAGAGTAGACTGAGGGGGGAGAGGCATAGGCGTTGATTTTGGTGGGGACGGTGGGTATGCGTACACAACACTGCCTGTCGGGACATTCTGCTTAACGTGAAAAAACTTAACGTGGTTTAATGTACCTCAACAACGATCAATGATCACCAAATTTCTCATGGCGATATCTTGTAATGAACACTTAAGCCTGTCAAAAGAACTAAACCTGAAATCCAACGATTATATAAGTTATCTCACAAAAAGTTTTCTTCTTCATTGGCGCCTATGGTGAGGAAAAAGCTTGTACCTAAACAATGATCAATGATTACCAAATTTCTCTCTCATATTGCTCCTCCTAACCACTGAAAACTGTCAAAAAAATCTAACCAGAAATGTGGTGATGATTGATTATTGTTTAGGTACATTAAACCACGTTAAGCTTTTTCATGTTATAGGACTTATGAAGCCCATGAGAACTGTGGGGAGTCAACCAACAGCCACTCCACTGCCCTGCTGAAAATGTGAAGCAGAAACGCTACATGTCAGATAACGTCCATAATAATTGGACTTTGGGTTCGATTTTTTGACAGTTTTCAGTGGTTATGAGAAGCAATATTAGAGATAAATTTAGCAATCATTGATCATTGTTTACGTACATTAAACCACGTTTTTATTCATTAGTAAACTACAGGACAGCGTCTTTCAAAACATGACCTGCGCGAAAGAGAAAAAAAAAATTATGAGTCATTGTACCCAGCACTTCTGGAAATGTAATTCCTGATGAGTCTCTGTCCCCAGCACATTTCAAACCAAACTGATGAGGGACAGAGGGAGGGGAGACACTTCAACAGCGCGCCGCTGCACTTCTAGTGACACAAGCACTTGTGCTAGTTGAGATTGCTGTTATAGCCTCATTTAACTCAGGGGAAAAATGTCAAAAAGACAACAAAGTTTGCTTAACTTGTTCAAATACGCTAGCCAGTCGGATCCCAAACAAGCAAAAAACGTTTCTGCCGATCAAGAATGTGGAGACCACGGTTGTTTTTTTAATTCAATAGTCCGATGGATAATTGCTGCTTGTGAAAACGATTGTTGCAGTGTGTATTTAATTTAATTTTTTTTACATTTCGCATCGTTGCAGTGCATGTTCTGAAATAAAAATAAACATTGCACTGATGTACACACAGCGTTGTTTAGGTATTTTTAGTCAGAGAAGCTACTTGGCAGTGTATTTTTTATTTTTTTGTTCCGTTACCTCCAACCCCTGTTTTGAGTCGCTGGATCCACCCCCCCCTCTGCGCTCCGGGACCTCCCACTTTACAAATTAAGCACTGGAAATATATAAAATAAATATTCTAAAAGCAAGATTGTCAAGTGTTTGGAAGTTTGACAAATTGGTTATACAAAAATAAAAACAGGACTGTTCATTTGGTACCTTTTTTAGAATAGAAATTTTAGAATCCATTCTAAAACTTAAAAAAAAAAAAGTACTCCACCGATTTAGCATTGCACTCCTACTGTATACAATTGTCAGACTCAAGCTGGACAGTTTAAAAAACAAGGATGAAAATTGATGCAGCAGAACCGGAGATGTCGTCTTTTTTAATCTACACGCTTTTTTCCTCAAGTGACATAATTTGAGTAAAAGCATTTATCAAAGGTTACACAGCTCCTTTTAGACCGACAAAAGGCTTAATTTTTTACGTATGCAGTAGTACTCCCCAAGACCTGTAAACTGACTTTGATGTGTGAAATCGGTGGAGTTCCCCTTTAATGTAGTGTACATTTTAGTAGGAAAGAAGCACAATCTCAATTGGAAAAAGATAATTTGCAGTTTTTTAAAAATGTAAACATGTATGAACAATTAATGTTCAGTCTTGGCATTTTTTAATTGATAGCCTCCCAAAACCTTGGAGTATTCCATTAATTTGATAGAATTTGCTTTCCAAGAAATAGTGATTGTTTAGGCCTCCTAGTTGCTTGCTCTGTCTCTCCCTGCCTCTCATCCTTCTCCTTCTCCCTCTCCCATCCTCCCTCCTTCCCGGAAATAGCTGTTTGCGGCAGCCATGTCAAATGGACAGCTGCAGTCCTCCCCAGTTAGAGCACGCCTCTGTCAGGTAGGCCCTTTGGAATCAAACACTTAACAATCAGCGAGCTGAAACAACAGACAAAAGAACTATCTATATATCAGTGTGTCTCTATAGGTGTACAGGAGGAGGGGAGTCCTCTCACTGCTCTGTTCAGTGTCACCGTGGTTTCAGTATCACTGTCCTCAACAGCAGGGGAACCCTTCCCCACCAGGTACACTGAATAATGCATCATGTGTTGCACTGTTGAAATACCATTTTACAATGTCCTTTCAATGTTACATTATTGCCTGGTTATCCATTGATGCAAAAGTATATTATGCAAGAAATAGTTGGTTGGATCTTGACATTTAACAGAGATGTAAGAGGGACAGCACCAATGTCTCAGGAGAAAAACATTGACAGACAAACAGTAGGGCTTTCAGTGTTTTAAATTCTAGAGTAGTCCAACAATAATTTGTTCCAATATTTGTATTCTTTTACTCACTCAAAATGTGTGGTTGCATCCTCATTTGCTTCCAAAACCTGGGGTAACTTACTTACTACAGATGAATGATGAGGGAAACTAAACAGATTTAATGTCTCAGTTTAACAGATGTCACTGAATGTCAAAGGAAAAGCCCAATGAATTGTCTACAGAATTCAGACAGAATGTTAGGAATCATATAGAGTACGTAAAGGTAGAACCTCTAAAAGATGAGAAATAGGGCACAAATCAACAAAAGGCTGATGCAAAGGCTTGACTATTGTGATGGGAATCAGCAAGGACCTCCCCATACCTAATTGGATTAATTCTTAAGGTCCTGCCTCCATATCATATGCAATTCTTTGGATCAGTTTTACTTTTTAATAATAAACTACAAAGAAAATTTGATTAACACTTTTAGTGATATTGTATATAATTAGTAAGATGTTTCAAAAGACAGGCAGTGCATTTTCAGTAATGTTTACAAGATTTGTTGACCATTTTTTCCTTCTCACTATTATCTTTCTTTTTTTCTTTCATTTATTCAAGAGAGAAACACATTTAGAGTGTTTCCACGGTGCGTGGGATCACGTAGTTAGCTGCCAGCCTGTAGATTGCGGCCTGCCCGATCAGTCTCATGTCTACCACGCCATATTCAGTTGCCCCTGGGGAACCACCTTTGGCAAACAATGTTCCTTCACCTGTGGATCACCAGCTATACTACAAGGTAAGTCATAGATTTGTCTATTCTGCTCTACTCTAGTCCAGTCTATTCTTTTCCAGCCTATTAGTTACAGTCCAGTCTTGTGTATTGTTAGTATATTTTTTTGTTAAACAGCAATGGATGAAGAATAGACAACTGTAAAATACATTGTCACACTTGGTCACACTTACATGTGCATTACATTTACATTTGGAATACCAACACTATCAGGCTAACCATGCAAAGACAAACCTAATTTTCAAAAATTTCCAAAAAAACATATTATTATTATAAAACATAAGATTATGATACTGTTATCACCTCCGCCAAAGAGGTTATGTTTTTGGCTTGGTTTGTCCGTTTGTTGGTTTGTTTACTGAAAAACTACGAAACTTTGATGGAAGGGTGTAGCATGGGCCAAGGAAGAACCCATTACGTTTTGGAACAGATCCGAATCATGTGTGTGATACACACATTATTAACATTGTGAGATAGGGCATTTGTGCTGCATTCATGTGGTTTTGGAATAATCGTGAGAAAATAGTTCCAGATCATATTTCATGGCTCCGCTGATCCGTTTCCTTTGACACTCGTCATGCAAATACTGGTTCAGCTATCAACGGGTTGTTTAAATGCTCTGAGCAATGAAATACAACGCATCTTTTTTTTTAGCATCTATGCTGTTTCCACATTACGACTTAAAGCTCATGAACACACCAAAGTCGGAAGAACAACTTCCCAACTCGGGAAATGGGACCATCCAATGAGCATGGGAATGCAGCATTGGCCTTGGTGGAGGTCTGCGCTTTCCCAGTGCCATTCTAGATACTTATTGGCTGCTGTTTCCATTGAGATAAACCAAGTTTCAATGAGTTTTAATCAAACGGATCATTTAGAATTTGAAGAACCTCATTTGACAAACACACTTCTTGAATTTCAATTATTCACATTACTGAATGATAATGTGGCCAACATTTCTCTATAAAATAATACCTTTCAATTAATAACTAATTTCCGTTGCTGCTACAACCCGCCTTCTGCCAGTTACAGCTCAGTCTAGTGAACAGACAAACCACAGCAAGATGCTTCCACTAGTTACAGTCCATAAAATGAAATGGACATTAAACCTTAATTTTACACCATTACGTATTAAAAGTTTTTTTACAGGGCGAATCCTGTTACAGTTAAAGACAGTGTTTAAAACAAATTAGTTTAAAACAGCTAAGACAAGGGGAACTAATCTACAGTGTTGCAATAAAATCACAGTGGAAATGCCATTTACGAAATCTTCTCTCACTGAAGCTCACAGTGCTTCTCTTTGCTTTATGGCCTTGAAAATGTTAGAGTGGACTGCACAAATTGAAATTCTCCATGAGCGCTGATAGAAACATTTACAGTACATGGCATATTCCTGTTCCCTTTACACACTACTCAGATATCCACAAAGTTTTTAAAAACACCACTTGCACCATAATGAGCCAGAACAAATATTGCCTGTGGGCACCCATAATTAGGAGCACCACCACACGCACAAATTCATAGTTACATCCCCTGATTGAATGCAAGTTACGCAATGTAGTAGATGCTTCTTGAAGTGATTTAGATGGAACAAGCGTGATGTCCACACACTTGTGTTTGTGGTTGGAAAGCCTCAGTGAATGCTCAAATGTCGTAGTGGAGTCAGCAGTTAGACCCATGTATTCATGAACTAAATACAGATTGTGCAGAAATAATTCTATTTGTGGCTTTTGGTTTCGTGAGATATGTTTGAAGGCCATAATGCGTCACTCAGCACACTGTGTAGTTCACAAGAATATATTCAGTACACACCAGTACAGCTGTAATGGATTTTGATCATCACAACACCGGCATAATGTTTAAATAGCTTATTAAAATATGATGCCATGTTAAAGATTCATTACATTTTATAGACCTAATAAACATTTTGCAATGTTTAGGGTGTTATGATTCTCCACACATACAACACTCATGTGAGCTCATACAGGCATAGAAAATATTAGCTTTGGGCAACATTGAAGACATAACTGTACAAGACAGAGCCATTAAACAAAACCAAAATGAACAACACAAATGAAATCATGCTGTTGAATTACTTGTGCTTCTCCCATGTATGTCTTTGTGTTTTAGTTATAGTGCAGAACATATAACCTTTTAGAAATGTATGTGTTAGAATCAGAATTAGTAATACTCTCTGGGGGAAAATTGGTTTACGTTCAAGTTTCTCCCACTCTAGATTACAAATAAATATAAACATAGAGAAATTCTAACAAAAATAGAAATAAGTATTTAAAAACATGAGCATTATTTGCTGACAACATCATTTTATTCTTAACACTTAAACACATCCATACCAGCACTGTTAGATCTAATTGGCCTGTTTGGTAGTATCTCCGGATATAAAGTAATACTTTAAAATCATCACTAATGCTGCTTAACAGAAATGAAAGACAATGTATGAACCAATACTTATTTACTTACAAGCTCTCATCTAATTTTACATATTTGGGCATCAAAATAACACCTCATTTAGAATCTATAGCACCAACAAACTATGAAAGAATGTTTAAGAAACTCACAGTACTCTTTAGGAATTTTTTACGGAATAAGAAATGTATTTGATTCCGCTTATCTCTGCTGTATCTTCCAGTTGATACTGGGGGGCTGAAATGTCCAAATCTTTATTGGTGCTATTTAGCAACACAATTGAGAACTATAATGCTCTATTTTTCTTCTGGAGATGCTCCATCACGGATGGACATTGAGTTATGCTACTTAAGGGACTATTGTATTTGTACCTGTATTCAGTCAAGCTAAAGTACTTAAGAACACATACTGCTCACCCTATAGTTCTTAATATGTTTAAATAATAATGCTGAACTAGAATGGCACTTGCAGAGCGCAGACCTCCGCCAAGGCCAATGCTGCATTCACATGCTCCTCGGATGGTCCTGTTTCCTGAGTTGGGAAGTTGTTCTTCCAACTTTGGTGTGTTCATGAGCTTTAAAACGCAATGTTAAAACAACATGAATGCTACAAAGAAGATGTGTTGTGTTTTATTGCTCAGAGTGTTATTGCTCAACACATTGACAGCTGTTTTCAGTATTTATGTAACAAGGAAGAGCAAAGGAAACGGATAAGGTGAGTCATGAAATACTGTATGATCGGGTCTGTAATCCTGCTGACAGACAAACAAACCGAGCCGAAAACATAACCTACTTGGCGGAGGAATATTAGTTGAAGTAAGTTAGTTAAAAAATAGGTAAATAAGTTAGCAAGGCTAAAAGGCTATGCTACTTTTGAAAGATTAAATCATACAGTCTTCGTCTTTCAAATGAAAAGTGGAATTCATAAGCGATGAAATTGCACACCATTAAATTCAATACACAGGGCTTTTGCTGCTATATTGTCCCTTGGTCTGGTATGACCAGTATCTTATTGGCTAATGTTAGGTAATGTTTGCAAACTTCATATAGATATTAAAGTGTAACTGACATTACTGAAGGTTAAAAAGTCAGTTGTAACTTTATGACTCTTCTCTACTTGATATGGTTGCAAGTACATTTGAGCACGTTACAGAGAAACATTTTTAAGTGGTTTACGTGGCTGTCGCTTCTATGTCACCCGGATCGTTGGTCTGATTGGTTGAAGGACTATCCAATTGCGCCCAAAGGCATTTGAGCGGCATCCGTTGGTGACGCCCCTTTGGAAATGAGCTGTGAATTAACCTTTCCCAGACCCACTCTCAGTTGAGAAGGGTCTGGTGTCAACCAGTCTAGCTAGTTCAGGCTTCTGTAATCCTCCTGACAGACAAACACACCAACAAACAAAAAACAACAAACTGAACTGAAAACATAACCTCCTTGGCAGAGGTAATAATAATGTTAATGCCATGCCATTTTACAACATTGTTTACCAAGTATATTTTACTGTATTGCTTAAATGTGTTATACACACTTTGCTTCCTCTGTCCAACTGTACTCTGAAATCCCCTCCCTCCCCCCTAAGGTGACAGTGACAGGTTGGTCTGTTTGGAGGACGGTCTGTGGTCTTTCCCAGAGGCCTACTGCAAGATAGAGTGTCCAGAGGTTCCAAACATACCCAATGCCAAGCTGTTAACAGCAGACTGTCTGGCCTCAGGGCACGATGTTGGCTCTGCCTGCCGTTACAAATGCAACCCAGGCTTCTATGTAACAGGGAGCCTCAAAAAGAAGACACAGAGGAGGTAAGTGTTTTTTTTTTTTTGGACTGTTGGCAGCTCAGTGGAGAGAGAACTGTGCTACAGCTGCCATGGTTTGAAAGGGCATTTATACTAGCATCACTCATTATGAAAAATGTATGTATTAATAGCTGTGTGTGTTAAAACATCCATGATAGAGCAAATGCTGTCTCCTCTTTTCTGTCTGTGCAGTGTGTTCTGAAACCTTAAATTATGACTGAGATAGATTTTTTTTTTTAGGCATATTATTTTTTTTTTATGTACAAAAAGAACTGTTTATTATTATGTTGATATATATATATATATTGTGGGTTGTGCCACACTTTAAATACTAGTAAATCTGTGTAGACAGCAGACCAAAGTAAATGCAGTATTTTATTACGCTAGCTCCCTGCGTAATGGAGGAAATTCCTTCTTTTCCTATATTTTACAAGATTCCCATTACGCACTGCTTGATGAAACTAGGATATTTGATTTAGATATTTTATGCAACCGTATAACAATGCATCACATGAACACCCAAGGGCAAAGTATTAAATATCAATGGGTGCAATTTAAAGAGGCATTTTCTTTGGTCCATCATCTGTGAAACTATTTTCTGCTTTGGAACAAGCTCACATTAAGGTCCAATAAAATATGTACCGCTGCTAACTGGACCTCGTCATTACTACGCCAATTGTATTCATTGGGTAACTGCTCATTACTGAACACAGTTCACATGTTGTTAATGAGATGAGGGTTTCTAATAGGAGGAGACACAGCCTCTGGGGTAAGTTTATATGCAGCTTTTGATGGAGTCAGCTATCTCTCTTCACACCTTTCAGTCTGTATTATTATTATTAAGTAATGTAGCGTCTTGAATTCTAGCCAGTTTTCTTTTTTTTTGGCCAGTAAAAATATACATTTTATAGTTTTGTATGCATTAAATTTCCACCAAATACAGTGGGAAACTATCTTGTATAAAGATCCATTTGCAGCTGGATATCTTTATGAGTTACGCTTTCACAAATATATGTGTAAACATTTTAATAACCCCTGGTGCTTTATTAGTCCAACATGTGAAAGTAAACTGCAGCAGCTATTAAAGAGCTTTAAACAGGATATTTACGCTTACCTTTGACACATGTATCCACATAAATTTATATCACATACTGTTGCATTTACACACTACGTGCTCCACACCGGAGATCTTTTTTTTACTGTAGAATGGGCACTCTGTATGTGTTTCGTTATTTAAACAGTAAAAGTAAAATGGGACGATAGAGTATGTGTGGAGGGGTATAGAGTGCATATGGTTCTACTAAGGCTGTACCAAGTGTCATGTTTTTTACAATCAAAACTTCTATTCAGATTTTCGAATGAAGCTTTGAATGTCTGTTGTCATATTTTATGACATCATCACCCTAAAATAAATCCTACATTTGAATAAAGTGATTCATCAGACTAAATGAGCTAGTCTTACTGATTTACTCCTAAATCAACTTTCTTTATTTACTAAAACGTATCAGTTTCGTCAACATGTACGTAGGCAGCAAGGGCATAAAATAATGATGAATAATAATTGCACCCTTAGGACTAAAGCAACATTATGGTACAGAAATAGCAATAAAATAAATTGGAACATTTCAAATTAAAGTCCAATGCAGAAGTTCAGTGTGACCAACACTCACTTCTTATGCTAAATCGGGGGCTGTAACCTAGGTAACTATTTTACAACTAGCCTAATGTAGCCTGACAAATGTTACTTAGATTTTGATTCATACATTTTGACTTTTGGACTTTACAGCGTTCTGGAATTATTGCATGTTTTGATCACACGAGTTAGAAACAATTCTATTCAGCCACCACTGGAATCTTGTTCTAAAAATAGCATAATATTAATAATATTAGAATGAATGAAGCTTTGAAGTTTCAAACTATTTGGTACAGCCCTAGGGAGCAAAAGGGTTTGTCATAAAAAACCTCAATACACTCGCCATATCTTTAATACATATGTCCACTTTGGTGCTCTGTATCACTGAAGAATACAACACAATAGGGTTTCAGCCACCATAAAATGTTACATTTATTTGTTTTAAACTCTGATAGGTTGATCATCTCTGTGAAACATCCTCTAGATGCATAGAAGGAAAAAACAACAACCAAGAACTAAACATGAACTCGCGATGAAGAACTCTTTGAAACTCTTTGAAACTCCCATGAAAGGAAAACAGTACTGGCTACACATTGGCCACATAACCCATATGCTCATTATTGCTTGTAGCTAAAAACTCTTGAATGTAATTCAAATCCGGGAAAAACTTAGTGTTGCCTATAAAAAAGATCACTTGGATATGTTTTCATTTGCTCCTATTGTCTCTAGGAAGTACTTCAAGTTGGAGTGCCTGGAGGGGGGGCAGTGGGAGGAAACAAATTGTGAGTCAATATCCTGCCCAGCCCTACCTGATGTATTCCAGGGCATGTTTACCTGCACCAATGGCCTGTATTATGACAGCCTCTGCACCCTGCAGTGCCCAGGTGCCACAGAAAATGTAAGATTTTAACAGTTGTCTGTTTAGTCTCCAGGTCAAACGGAAGTATTTCTGGTCACATCAATAATAACACAGTAATGTGAAGTCAATTTTAGATCAGTTAGACAAGGTGAGACACTTGAGTCGTCTACACTGGATTAAACTTGGTCATGATGTAGTAAAAAAGAAGCCAAATTCTAAAAGGAGGTACAGGTTGCATTACTGTGGAAATGTGCAATAATAATCTTCATATCTTTGCAGTGAGTTAACATGGTAAACCAACATTTTTGTTCATCAAATATGCTGCACCAGAACTGGTCTAAATCTGCATTTTTAAATGTTGTTTATTTTTATTTTTTTAAGACTATTTTTTGGGGCATTTTAGGCCTTTATTTATATAGGACAGCTGAAGACTTGAAAGGGGAGAGAGAGGGGGAATGACATGCAGCAAAAGGCCGCAGGGCGGAGTCAAACCTGCGGCCGCTGTGTCGAGGAGTAAACCTCTATATATGGGCGCCTGCTCTACCAGGTGAGCTACCCAGGCGCCCTTAAACATTGTTTATTGTCAGACATAACCCCCTACAGCCATTCCTCTCAGGACAACAGACACCACAAGAACTGTATGCCCAGCAGCTGTGGTTTACAGTAATTATTTATTACATGCTGTAATTTAAAAAAAACAACACATCATTTTTTTTTATCATACTGTCTCTCGGAATATACCTGTAATCACCCTCTGCCTGAAACACTTCGTGTTAGCGGCTGTCTCTTTCTTTCATTGCATGACTATATCTGCAATGGAGTTGAGTTTTCATTAAAACAAAATTATGAATGGTGTGATAACTGCATGCCCAATTATTAGCACACAAGTAGCGGTGTAAGAAAAAAATCGATACACTTGAGTATCGCGATATTTTATTTTGCAATACTGTATCGATTTTTAAAAACACAATATTGATTTTTTATTATTATTTTTTCTTTCATGTAAGACACTGGTTCACGTTTATGTTGTGTTCAAACCCCCTACCGCTAGATGACTATGCTGAGACGCACCACTAGTGTCCTTGCCTAACAGTGCCTAGCAGTGCCTGACTTTTTGCTAGAAGCTAACAATGTAGCTTTGGCTGAACTTTGGCCTACTTTAGCATATACAGATTTGCTCACTAAGAACCTGTGAACCACAATCCCAAACTGGCAGTTTGATTTTCTGTGTACTGAATTGTTTACTTAAAGTAAACTTATTTGACTTTTATGCACATCATGTCTTTTTTAAATATTAGTTTTTCTAAAATTATACTATAAAAAAATCCCAATATATCGCTTTAAATATATTCGTATCAATATATTGAAATATATTGCAATATATTGAATCGTGACCCATGTATCGTGATACGTATCGTATCACCAGATTCTTTCCAATACACAGCCCTACATACAAGGCCAAGTTACAACATTGCAAAGGCTATTTTTAAACCAAGGTAGTCCACAAAAAAACACACCGGGGCTACATTCACTTACAGCTAGCTTCACGGAGAACGATGAGGCAGGACACCATCACCGACCAGCAGAAAACACCAGATCTGTAGCTCAATCACTAGTGAGCCTGTTTGTAACCGGTAAACGGCCGGCAATGTGATCTTCACCTGTTTAACTGACTTTACCAAATAGTACGCGACTGTCCTGCTATTTTTACAGATGTGTAAACTCACCACAGACAGTTGCCCTGTTCATGGACTCAGGGTGCTTGCTGCTAAGAGTGAATAAGGGAAACATTGGAAAGCATATTTCGCATTATTTTAAAAGAACGGGAAACACTGATGTATGACACTGCCAATTAGATTAATTGTTAATCGAAGGTGCCAGAACGCCGTTTCGGAACTTTAATCCCTGACCATAACCTGCTTTATAACAAAAAAGACATGGAAATCTCACTTTTTACAAAATGGGACCTTTAAATTCCTACAGTCAGTGATTAAATCATTATTTCATCATTGTCTCATCGGTCGATGCGTGTCTGTATTGGGAGCTTCATGTTTACCCATGTAACTGCTCAACAATGTAAAACAATAACAGAATTAATAGACCAAATTATGGTTTCTCTTGAGCTATGTAAAGACAGAGCAGCAAAAGTATAGACCGCATGAATTTTAGTATCTCTTTGTTTCCAGAGGGAGATTCGCTGCACTAAGGAGGGTGAATGGACTGCAGAGTTCACGATGTGCTCCAAAATCAAGGGATCGTGCTCTCTTCCTCCGGATCTCAACTCTGTAGAGTACAGCTGTGACCAAGGGATGGATGTCGGTGAGTGTAACCCTTCTTTCAGCAATGACAGTGTAATCCATCAAAAATAAACAGTGCTCATTATATTCTCTTCCATCTGTCAAACTAAATAAAGCCATACACAGTAGCCTGCCTGGCAGTGACGGACCGGGATAAAAAAACGGCCCTGGCATTTGCAACACACCGGCCCTATTTTTGTCAATAACCGAGCTTGGAAATTAGTAACTTTGCCTTCCGAGTGAATCTTTACACGCACCTCGCCGCAGTACAATCTTGAATATCTGTGGCTGCATGCATAAAATAACTTATCAAAATTAACCAAATACATATTATCAGTAGTGGCCCATAGGGGCCCATAGGGGTCCATAGGGGGCCACCCTTCTGGCATTTGCCCAAATTCCAGATGGCCAGTCCGTCACTGCTGCCTGGTCTTTGGCTTGTCTGGTTACACACTACTTGACTGAACAGACAAAACAATCATGGCGGTAGAGAATGTTTTTGTCAACACTTGTGCCTTTTCTCCTCTTCTCACTTATTCCTCCTTTTCTATTGATACCCTTTGAGTCACTGACCAGCTCAAGCATTTCATGTAAATACAGAGGCATTTTTAAGCATCTCTTCATAATGACCCCATGATAACACACACACACACACACACACACACACACACACACACACACACACACACACACACACACACACACACACACACACACACACACACACACACACACACACACACACACACACACAGTATAAGTCCTTGCAGAGTGATGGTTGCCAAAAGTCCAGACCACAGGTGAAGGCATGGTCTAAAGTTATGTGGTCTGGTTTTTTTTTATCAATGTTTGAACATCTGTTGTTTTTTTTATCCTTTTCCTTGCAGGTGCTGTTTGCTACCCAACATGCATTGTGGCTCAAGACATGGATCTGCGTGACCCGGTGGTGCTGCCCAGTGGCACTACAGTTGACTCTTTAAAGCACTGGATGCTACCAACCAAACTCCAGGTGAGGTTCTTCATTTCACAAATTGAAAAAAGTAAAGCACTGACTGTGTACTGACTGATTGTTTGCTGCCATACCAATAAAGTTTTGGCCTTTTACAACAGCAGCTTAAATGCTGTCTGTAAAAGATTTGAAACCAGCTTTATCTGTTTAAAAAAAAAAAAGATTTATCTATTGCCACCACTGTTTTCTCTTAGTACCAATGGGTAATTCACTTCCATAAAGTTGGGGAACTTGAGAGAAATAAATAATGGTCAAATTCAAAACTACAGAGCCCGACAAGACCTTTAACTGCTAGTATAGCTCAAGCTCCAAAATGCTAGATCCCACCCATAATGCAACCCTTAAAGTCTTTCATTAGAACCTCCTTGCCTGGCGAATGCCGACATCTTTCAATCTCCAGTTTGTAACTCAGGCTGTTTTTTGTTGTGATGTCATTCAAGTATTTCTCTCATAGTTGAGAAACATGAGACTATATAACACACGCTTTCCCTGTGACTAGATATGATCAGGCCCAAAAAAATCTGGCTGTCCACGACCGACCCGAGCTTGAACTAAGGCAGCAGTTTTGGGCCTGAGCCCAGCTAAAAACCTGAATTTCCACTGTAATTTTCTTTTTAACATTAACAAATTTATTTCAAGCTGAAGTTTTTGAAGTCTTTTCAGTGCATTACCAGACATTTTTGACACAATATCCGCCTTCTTGAATGTTCAGCACAGCCCAAAAACATATGCGTCATATGCCACATTAAACAGATTATATAACATTTCTCCTCATTAATGATGGCAAGTGTCTAGAGAATATTCTAGGCAACAGCTGTCAGTGACATTAGTTTTGAACAGCAGTGTAAAATCAATGAGACAAATGTCAAATGTGGCTATATAATTTACGATAAATATCATGGCCCTATCAGGTTTGGGCATAAAATCAAAGCTCTACCTGTGACTAATGAAGTGCCCATATAAATGTTAACCTGCAGAACTGTGGATGACTATTCCTTTGAAATTGTTTCTTCCCATCCGGTTCTAAATGCTGTTTCAGAGGATCTTTTGTAATTTTGTCTTTTGGCATGGCCATTGTGCTGATATTATGTATCTTAAAAATCACATTATCTATTATTGGCAGCTTAAGTGCAGTTTTGCAATGCAGTTAATCTGTGTTGGTATGGAAAAATCTATATTTGTCACACTACTATTGATCACAAACTGCTATTCAATATATACATATACTTATATGCTTCAAACCAATGTCTATTGGATCCAGTTCAATATTGTATTTATTTATTTATTGTTTATTTATCAGGGACATTACCTATAACATTGATTAGATTGATTGTTTTAAATAACCGCAACTGAGCAAGGGGTTGTGGTTTTGCTACCATTTGGAAACTCTTGGCAGGTTTTGTAAAACAGTTGTTTTGCTCGCTCGCTGCCATGCGACCAGTCCAAGGAGCCGTGAAACCTGATCCGTTGACACTGAGATTTTTACACAACAACATCCATCAGAATGAATAATGCGTACAAACATCTGGTGATCTGTACAACAGCATGGGCTAGCAGCACTACGCTACTGCTCCAGACTGACTCATTAAAGCACACAGCTCATTGCAGTTTATGACAAAGACAACTCATTTGGGAGACAGTCAACATACAAATAAACATAGAGGATTTGCTGCCATAGATATTTGCAACAGAATTAACATCTCACACTTTGTTAGCTACCTTCAGTATTATTATTTATATATCTGAGCTCTTATGTTTTTATGAGCATTAGAGTCTGGTCTGTGTTTCACTGTGAAACATAAAAGAAAGGAGCAACAAGTGCTACACCAATGAAAGGGACGACACAAAAGGTTTGTGCTTTGTTAGTTTACAGCCAATGGTGTGTGAGAGGATAGATGAATGGAGATGTTGACTTTTGGCTTTACATTTACCGTGAATTGTACTACATGGTTTTTAGCTGCAACAAAAGGCATCCCCATCGATTCATACAGATCCAGATACACTGGAAATATATTATTACCACATTAAAATTTAAAAAGGAGCTAAAAAATATTCTTCTGAGTCCTTAGCAAATGTAATGTGAAATCAGGTCATGCGGTGAGATCATTTTCAGCTCTTTCTAATAAAGGACTCATGTTTTTGAGTCTACTGAAGTGATCTGCCACTTTGTCTGTACAGAAAACTGCAGTGGACATTAAAATTATCTTATCATTATTAGCATTTAAAAAAGCTTTTAAACAACACCTTTCCAGTTTAAGTCTTCATGAGACTAAAAACACTTTTTAAAATCGATATATTTTGGAGTGTCTAAATAAACTAAATACATAAAGTACAGAATGTTTTTTTCTTAATATATATTATCTCAAACTCAAAGGTCTTAATGCCTAAAAATGAATCCCTCTGTCAAACTGCAGCAAGACTTTTGAATTCATCACAATATGTGCAAATATTTTTCACATCAGATGTTTGACTGAATCTTTGGCAAGACGGTATCTTTTATTTTTTTTTAGAAAAACACTTTTAATTCCCAGCTGCACCAGCTAATCACACACTATCACACAACAAAATCCACCTCATGTGTGTGTGAGTTTTGCCTTCGTTATCATCAAGTGTTTTTGCATTACTGGAAATCACAAGCAGATAGCAAGAGTAAAGGTTCCAGTTGACGTCAACACTGCTCTTGGGTCAGAGTTATAGCACTGTTGTTGCTTTAAATGTGGGTTATGTTACTCAATATCATATCTCAGGAATCGCTTTTACGTTATGCAGTCGCAAACACTGCTCCAGTTTCGCCTCACTTTTGGGTGGTCAGCCAGCCAGTTAATCCACCCTTGCCAAGGTCAAATAGTTGGATGGAGGTCTGGTTACTTACGCCATATCTCTGACACTGCCTTGTGATTTTGAGGCATTGTGTTATCTCAAATCTCAGAATAAGGTCTCCATTGCTGGGTCAGGCTGCACAGGAAATCACAAGGGAGGATCCAATTTCTCTGTCCATATTTGTTAGTCAATCAGCTATCTGCTAACTACCTTGTAAATTCCCAAGGTCAAATAACTGACAGAAGACCACAGCCTCACCCAATGTCACCACAGAATTTCGAGTTTTGCATCCACTTAAGGTTTTCATGCAAACAAACGGGCAGCAAAAGATTGAAATTGTCATAATTTATTACACATGTCAAAACAATACGACAAATGCAAGTCTGCAATCAGAATAAGTGCAATATGAGCCGTATATTAGAGAGAGTTTGGCCAACTCAAATCATGGGCGCCATATTGGATACCATCGTCCGATGACTCTACAGTGTAACCCTATGGGGCAAATATGCTATCTTGAAATAAATCGCTGTGTGTATAATTACCTTCTATATCGTAAATGGGCCTCTAAAAAAATGCCCATTGTAGTGAGTGACCACGTCAGGAGAGCAAGACAGGCCAAATACAGAAGGGCATTCAGTAACTTATTTGCGCTACAAACATGATTTCTGTACTTCCCAAAATGTGATGACTAGCAACTGAACTCTTAACAAAGGTACTCACAGTCTTTTGACAAAATACATGATAAGACAATGATAATGCGACCAACAGCATACGGGTAAAAAGTGTGTTTTGGTCAGGTGTAAATCGCGGTAGGACAGGACCATAACGTTATCACGCTAGCAATAATAACTTAGTAGTAACCGAGGCAAAGTTATGTATTAATAAAATTTGGTGATTTAAATCAACATAAATTACATGCATGCATGGTCACTGTATATTACATCTGAGTTACAGATGACAATTGAAGGCAGACTAGCTTAAATTCAAGTCATGACTATGGCAAGATCACAAGCATTTCTAAGCATTTAGGTACATGGAGTGCTAGTGAAAAAGCTAACGCTAGCACAAGGCATGGCTAACTTCAAACTTAATTTATTTCTAAAGCAGTGTTAGAACTTTTTTGACAGCATGGTACACATTAACGATGGTATTACTATATTTGTCAGTTAAACGTGTTATTAACAGCGTTAACACAAACCCATTTTAACTGCGTCAATTTTTGTATCGCGAGATTAACATACTTTTTGGCCTAGTAGGCTAACGTTACGTTTTGAGTGGATGGCGAGTGTGAAAAATGGATGCCAATAAGATTCTGAATGTTTACTTTTTAAAAGTTGCCAAATGGTTCCATTGACAAGACCAAAGTGATCTGTGTGTTTTGTCGTTGTGAACTGAGCTAACATTGCAGCACGTCCAGTCTGAAATACCACTTGATGGCCAAGCACACAGCTGATGCAAATTCTCCACCCCCTTGTCAAAGCCAGGCGACAAAAGCACAAAGCAAGCCGATCCACTTTTCCATGTTGATAAGAGCATTAAAATGAGAAAAATTTTGGGACAAAAATAAATCAAGGGATATTTGAATAGATAAAAATGTGCGATTAATTGCGAGTTAACTATGACATTAATATGATTAATCGCAATTAAATATTTTAATCATTTGACAGCACTAGTAATTTGTTAAGTTGAAGAGAGAAATTGACATTTACCTCACACAATAATGAGTAGTCTATTGCCCTCCAGTTCGCTCTTCTCACCTTCAGCTCCCATACTTTTGGCCTTTTTGGTTCACAGGGGAACATGTGAAATCTTTTGCTGCTTCCCGGTCTTTCATTGCAGCCAAACGTGCAACAGTTGGGCATTTTTTCAGTGATTTATGTCATTTTTAAAATAATTTATTACATTTTTCCACTATTCCCTGCACTATGTCAATGGGAATCAGATCAATGTTGGCATCCAACATGGAGTCCATGAAACACGTGACCACCTCGGATCTAATCGCATAACGGGATAGCTCAGAAATTCGATTTCCTAGTTGGCCAAACTCTCTCTCTAATATACGGCTCTGATGTAATCTTGTTCATTTATAATATAACAGGCAGGCCAAGTGCTAGTGGATCATTGGCAAAAAGGTACCATAACTGTATTCAGCCCTGCACTATTATTAATGTAATTTGTTGGTATTTTGTCATTAAAATAAAACTATAAGCATACACGGGGACACATGCTGTATACATGCTTGCATATAAGTTGATTTGTCATAACATGAATGAGAGGAAGATGGAATTATCCTCCATCTGTGGCTACATAATGGATGTTCTCCTCAAATCAATGGTTCTACCTGAACTCTGGAGCCTCAAGCTTACACGACTCCTACAAAATGCTTTTGTGACTGAGTGTGATATTGTTGTCCATGGCAAACAGTGGTTATCCATTTCCTGTGACTGCGTTGCTCAACCATTGTTCTTATGTACTTTGTTTTCCAGAGCATAGTCTGCACAGGGATGATGAAGTGGTACCCTGACCCTCAACATATCCATTGCATCCAGTCATGTGAGGTAAGAGTCCAAACAGCCAAGCAGTACTGCATCAAATACAGGAGTATGTCCAAATACTTTCCATTCAGATATCACTCACCAACGTCTTTGAAACTGTTAAATGAGTGAATGTCTATTTTAGTTGTGACTAATATTGTGTCCAAGGACTATAAAAGTATTCACTGCAGTATCTGAGTTAAGATGTTTCCCTGTCACAGATCTGATGTTTTAAGTGTGGTAAGAAGAGAACAAAATAAGTTCAAAGAAGTGAAAAGCCAACAAAATGGTTATGGCTGCATGCACTGTTTGTACCATACATTTGGTGGTTTTCATGATACACAGCTGTCCTTTGGTGTCCATTCAAGCTGACAGCAAATAAGTATCACTTAATGTAACTTAGACCAAAGAGGCTTTGGGAAGAGAGTTTGATACTTCTTGCTTAACCAACTGGTGCCTCTGTTTTCATAAACATTAGGTGAAAGTGTGATTCAGTTCTTACATAGCATGTCTACGATGCTTAGGTGAGCTTTCAAAGCCTCGAGGTCAGGAAGATCTCAGTTTGGCTTTTATCCCGTTATTATCAAGGATATTTTAATGTCGAGATAGGTACTACTTAATCCTTAAAACAATTACACCATTTCTGGGCATAACCACATTAAATTTACTGCTCTAGCCAGACTCTTCCAATAATATTAAACATGAAGCAAAACATGCTGTATTCCTGTTGTCATCACTACTCAAGATACCAGAGCCAATGCAATGTGCTTCTCATTTCATGATGACAAATTTATATTCTCAACCTTAAAACCTTACAAGAATCCTTTTCAAATCTGTCCAAAGAAGCATTTTTTTTCTAACAGGGATCTTGGCATTGCCAAATGTTGTTAGGCCTGCCAAGCCTAATGGATTATCTGATAAAGGAAAATAAATTAATCACTGCATTGTGTTAGATTAAGATTAATTATTTAGGCTGACACGAGGCCTTCAAAACTTTCTGTCTAGCTCAAAAACAATCTTCCCTTGTGTGTGCTGAAACTCTTTCTATGTAACAAAGGGAGCCAGATAAAATATCCTGTTTATTGACAAGGTAACACAATCTAATGTCTTGTGAATTTACATGCATTTTCAAGGAAAATAAATTGGAAACATTAGCTGGATATTTCTTGTAGTAAAATGTAACTGGTTAGTTTGTATAATTCCATGTTTGACTGAGACAAGCCATAAGTAAAAAGTGGTAGCAAGTCTATATAAGACAGAGGGTTTAAAATTAAAGTCATGGAATATTCTTTGTTGGATGTTTTCTGACCCACCGAGCAAAGCACAAAAAAGAACTTGAGGAGAAAATCCAGAGTCTGCTAAGTCTGATGCACTTCTTAATATGGAAACTAAATCCAGTTTTAATCATGAAAGATTATGTTTTATCAATGTGTTGCTGTGTGCCTTAAAAAATGTATTTGCCCAAATGATCTTATCCAACCTGTACATAACAAGAAGGACTCTGAGAGCTTCAACTCACAATGTAATCTTGGAACAAGCACCGCAGAGAATAGAGATATATTTAATTTGATTCGGTCCAAGACCACCTTTTTTCGTCAGCTCAGCTGTTCTCCACCCAGACCATCTTTCACACCTGTAATTTTGGTTCAGCTCAAACTGAAGAGTTCAAAAGTCTAGACCAAACCAGGTAGGTGTAAAATGGCTAAAGTACGCTCCATAGCCACGGCGTAACCCCTTAACACAGAACTATAAATGCACCTTAAGAATTATGTTGATTCAACACTCCGGTCTATCTCCCAAATTACCAGATAGATTGCTATGCAGTTTGGTATGAATATTTACAATGCACCACTGTCAGGTTAAAAAGTCCCCTTTACCAATACTATTTATAAGAATATATTTAAAACTACAGTAAGTTGGGTAGTTTAGATAATTATATAAATGTCATTCTAAAAAAATGTGTTTTAAAACTTTTTTAAAAGTCGATACGGATGTAGATGATCAAATCTCTACCGGAAGTGCATTCCAGAGTTTGGGAGCTCTGACAGCATAAGCCTGATCACCTCTAGTCACAAAATTGGACCTGGGAACAGCAGGAAGGAAGGTGTTCAGGCTCACAGGGTGTTAGGAGATCCATTAAATACTCTGGGGGTATTTAACTAGCTTTATTCCAAAGTGCTCAACTACATCTCACGGTCTTCATCAACAGCTGAAGTTTTGGCCTGTTGTCATGGAGATGGCTCTATTGTCTAAGCATGGAAACGGTCACGTGACACTAGGTGGTCGTATTTTTTAAATTAAGGCCGGGGAAAAATTAGTGTGGATAATCTCCTGAATGCCTTTCATATAATATTAAGTAAAAATAAAATTCAAGTTGATTGTACATTTCTACCAATTTAATTTAACAGATTCAATTACTCAGTCCTGAGCACATTCAAGCCCTTTGGGGATTTTGATGACCTCATGGTCTTCCCCTCCAGCATCTTCAAGATAAACCTCCCATTACTCAGATTACCACTACTGGTAGGAAAAGGAAAATGGTCCGTATGCTGTTCCATCCAACAATTTCATATTGTGGGGTATAATCAGTCCCTCCAGGATGTCGCAATTGCAACAATTCACGCAAATTCAACCAATCACCGTGAATTTGGTGCAACTTGCAATTTTGACCAATCACTGCAACTTTTCCGCAAACTTGACCAATAACCGGAGTTTCCCGCGACTTCAACCAATCCCATTAGTCCCACGTGCCAGACTTTGTATCAGTATGGGACTCCTAGAGCCACTGACCAAGCGGGAGTGAGAACGGGTTGACGTAACACACGCACGTCGCCAAATTCATTTCCTTGTTTCGGATATGAAGATGAGATGTGTGTGACTCGAACGTCTCACATTTACCAACAAAACGTACAGTGAAAGACCGTCCTGCCAACCTGTATGCATTTTAACATCAATGTACGCTGTAATGTTTTTCCACTCTAAAGTCGCTGCTGTTTCAATCCTGTCGGCTTTCTGCAGCGGGTGGGGCTGCTGCTCAGTTCCCCCCACAACTGACGTGCGCACACACACAAACACACATGGTGCATGCAGGAAAAACGGGAGATGAGACGTACAGGATGACCTACATTGAGGACAGCTATGCTCGTTATTGTAAGTCCAATAAGTACTTTATCAAACCGTATAGGAAATTAACTAACAATGTACAGATCAACAATCCACTGACACATATGTTCAAATAAAAATTATTATTTTATTATTATTTTTTGTCTTAAATCCACCAGCCATTTTCATATTATATCAACATTTGCAGCATCCTGAGCGTTTTTGGTAAGGTTACTAGGAAAACTCAGCCCAGAGTAATTTTATTCTCCCCAAAACAAGTTTCCTTTTATTTTTAAAGAACTATACAAAATAAATCGCAACTTTTTTTTGCAACTTTCACTGTCTCTCGCAACTTCATTGCAACAAAAATACAAAAGACATTGCAACTTTTATCACAATTTTTTACAAAAGCTCCCGCAAAATCAGCCATTTGGTGCCGCAACAATCTAAAAAAAAGGCCGAAATCCTGGAGGGACTGTATAATAAACAATGCTGCACTTAGAGGCCGCTGTAGCATGACTTTAGACTTTTGGGCTTGTTCAATTTCATCATATTTCATGTCCTGTAGTTTTTATCTTAATTGAAAGTTAGTTACAATTTAACGTCCATCTCTGCTCAGTAATATTTTAGCAGCGACAGTATATCATCTAAAATCATAAAAACAGTTTTTATTTGGCATTCATCCGTTGGGTTCAGAAAAGGCTGGAACTACCGATGGAACACATAAAGTGTTGATGTCTCACGGTATTAAAATATTCTTCCTACTGCCAGCACTACATTTTCCCCTTCCACCTTCCCGTGAATGTTGCTAGGCAAAACAGTTGCTTATAACCTGCTCCTCCATGACAACATTGTAAATTATACCAGACCACATGTGCTGCATATGCACCATGCCAGATCTCATCCAGATGCCATTGCTCCCAATCTTTCTCTTACTCTGCCTTTCTTTCCATTCTTTCTTAAAACCCATTGACAATTAATGTAAAAGTCAGCTCATGAATCATATTGAAACAGCAGCCCTTGTCTAGTACAACTGCCAGGCTGAGACTGTTCTGTAATGGTTGCATCTACTTCATAGCTTTAGAAATAGTACTATCAGTGGCAAAATACCTGCTGTGTCTTAATCAAAGTGTTTTTCTTAGATTGCTCTCAGTATTATTAAAAAAGTGTCTAACAGAAAGCCAATTAAATGCATTGACTCATGTATCACTTAATAAATGGCATATAGGCAAGGAGGACATAATCTATCTAAAACATTTGGTTGGTGGACGCTGTGTTAATCCCCTTGAAACACTGTATAGTAGCTTTCCAGTCTGTAAGTAACAAGTTTCACATTGAGGATTAGAGATAGTTGTTTCTATATCACAATAGTTCTGCATGAGGCAGGATATAAACAAATTGAACATTTCTGATTCTAACCTCTGCCACACATCTGACACATCAAGTTATCTTCTGGCTCAAATAGCCTGAATGTCTTCTACACTCCAACTGGTTTGTACAAACTGTTTTGTTTGTTTCAAATATATTGTGATATATATATATATATATATATATATATATATATATATATATATATATATATATGTTGGATCACAAAAAAATAGCCTGAATGTTTGCTTCTTCAAGACTATTGCTTAAGAAATCTTTTTTTTTATGCACAGCTCTACTTCTTTTAATTTATTCTGAAAAACTTGCTGCAGTTGTTTAATTGAAGACCAATGAAACCAAAGCAAATTAATCAAATGAGTCTCTGTAGACAAAAGGCAGCCAAAAGAGTAGAGGTTGTTACTTCAGACAACAGACAACCCTAATTATTAGACAGCGGAATAAGTTATGATTTCTTTCTTTTGGTTAATTTACAATAAGTGAACTGAAAGTAGGGGAGTCAAAACCACACGTCTATTCACAGAGGAAATCATTGTTGGCTTTCTTCCAAATACAAAGCTTGCTATCCAAGAAAGAGTCATGGATTTTTGGTCATCTAAGATGGAAATGTGTGACTGAAAGCACATATAGCATCTTCCAATTTGACCCCTTACCAATGACAATAACAGATTTTACTGGTTTGTAGCTTGCCTCGCTTGCTAGAAAGTATAGCTATGTTCCTTAATATGTTTCCTCCCTGTACATTGAGTACAATTCCCTGTTTTCAGTTTCTTGACAGAACACATTTTATTTCAACAAGATTCACCTTTGATTGAATTCTTCCCCAGCTAACCATCCATCCATTCTAGGTAACTTATACAGGTCCAATTTACGGTGGCAAAAGACTAAACAGAGTAGGCCAAATGTGCGTTGCCCCAGCCACATCATTCAGTCCAGCAGGCTATTCGGTGATTAGCATCTCTCTAGCATATTTTGGGTCTTTCGTGTCTCTCTTAAATCTTCAAGTTGGACTTGCCTTAAAAATATCTCCACAGGAAGTTACTCAGGTATCCACTAGGGAAATCTACCAACTGTACTCTGAGCTTCTCCTGAAAACCAAGGTATATGGGGCTCACTGCCAGCTGTTTCAGGGCTGGTGAGAGTCCAGAACCATTAACCCATGCTCCAGGACATGCTCTACTTCTTGCAAAAGTTTTTTTGAGAATGTGGTAACCCAAGGGGGTTAGGAGTTACTGCTGGTATCGAGGACTATGGATGCTTTAGCTCAGAACCACCCACTGGTGCAGTGTTTTTGAGATAAGTCATGAGTCTGATGTTGAATTTTCATACAGTTGGGACATCTGCACAACTGTATTTCCATAACAGAATGCCGCCATTAACTAGGTTGTTTTAGGAGGTTTAAGGTTTACAGGTGGAAAGGCACTTAACCCTGCACCTAACTGTGTTAGCTGCATGCACTTCATTGGGAGGATGGCACAGGGACATGCAATCAGCTCATTGCTGGAAACCATGCATTAGAAGTGGTTCTTCCATGAAAAGGTTTTTTTACAGGTGACCTTTTTTTAAATATGGAAGTAAAAAGCAGCAAAAGTTGGCACAGAACTGGCAGTGAGTGGCATTTTGAAGTGCAGGCACGAACTTCAATCATGCGTTTATGTGCACTTAAGTCATCTGATTATTTACAGATTTTGGCAATAACTCGATTTCTTAAACATGTAAACAAGAAACCTGGTTTCCTTTTTAAAGGTTAAAGGACTTAGAGAAACACAGCTATATTTGTGAAACTTAACTACTTTGCCGTGTAAATGGTGAACCAGATTTCTTAAGGCTTTTTTAACATGAATGTGCATGATAGAGACCCAGAATGAGAGCGATCACTTTGGAGCAACTGCAATGGTATGAAAGCCAATATTACTACTTATTGCTCTGCATTGTTGTACCCCAAACAATTCAATCCAAAACCTGCTAAAAGTGAAAGGAACTACACTGGAAAGTTCAACCATTTAATAATCTAGTTTTCACAACCAGCAGGCTATTTGTACAATTCACACACAGCATAAACTGTTTCACAGAGCTTGTCCTCTCATGTCACAATACAGGTTTCACCACTTAACCTGGTTCTAATAGTCTTTAATACACTTAAATATGACAATCATGATTCAGAAACATGGTAAGTGATGAGATAAGATTAAGTAAGATTACAGACTAACTACATTTAAACTGGGTTTTTCAAGTAATCTATACTTTCTATACTGCACATATATACAGTACACGTTAACCACAGTACATTCCTGCTTTAACTTAGTTCTCACAATACTTTTTCTTCTGAGCATATATAAAGGCCTAGGATTTACCAAGTACTATGGCTTATAATAATATATAATGCCTGGCACACTATGGTGGACTGTGTTGTAATTTCCCGGAGCTAAACTACAACCACCGTCAATACACACACACACAGACCTCCCTTGAACTCCCTTGAACTCCCTGTCGTTCCTATCAAAGGGAAAAACACTTTGAGTCAGTCGAGTAGAGAAGAGAAAAGGGCAAACCTCACCCTCCCCCAACTGTTTCCAGCGAGCTCTGGGCAAGAGGGGCGAACAGGGCGAAGGAGGGGAAGATGATAAAATATTTGCTTTTAAAAGAAAGATGCAGATACTTGGTGGGAAGTGAAAAATAAATATATTGCTGCTTGACATATCTATTTTACAAAATTGGCTGGTGCTGATGACAGCACATGCTCCCCTACAAATAGCCCTGCTAAGAGGTGGAGTATTGATGTTAGCGAGGTGTGGAGTTGGATGCTGCTGCTTTGTATGTCCTTTTTACACTGATTTGAAGGGAGTTATTGTATAATGGTAATACACAAACCAGTTGACCTTTTAATTACCCATGGGGGACTACAGTGCGGAGCCAACTCTGGCTGGTTTAATACTCTTAATGAGTCTGTGCTTACCAGAGTAAGGTATATGCTGCCTGGAAGGGAGTGTTAATAATAATTAACCTCAACATGAGCCCTGAACTCACAATGAACCGCATGTGGGCAAAGTGTGGGGTCTGCTGTCTTTTCGCCAGGAAAGACACGTATGTGAAATAGAGATCAAACCCACATTAAAGCTCAGCTATGGAAATATGTAAGATACAAATGAAACTGACAGCAGGCTAAGCAAGTCTGTATTATGCATGACTACCCAAGACTGAAGGTAATAGTGTGGTAGTAGTGATTTGGGTGAGGCATCTGGTGCAATTGCTGGTAAAGTATTTACTCAGAAACAGAACGATTAAATAGATATATTAATGCCAAGGCAGTTTAGTTGGGAAAGGCAAGGGGATTCATCAAGTAAGGAGTTCTTTGAAGTGCAGACAAAAAAACTGCAGAAATCTTCTCAGCAGCTGCTCTCTCCCCCTGCGCAGGTTAGGTAGAACCCTAAGTCTTTGAATTGACTCCATCAGCTCATCGGAGAAAGCCAAAAGTATCTTTGGCCCTGAGGACTTATTTTCATATTGTTGGCACTTCAGGGAAGCCCTGAAGGTTTTGCCTAAAAACATCAAAAAGGTTTTCATCATGACATGTTTGATATTTTATGTAACTTAAATTCCACAAATTTGCATGCCACTCCAGAGTTTCTCAAGAACGACTCCCACACTGGTTTGAGGAATTGTCATAAATAGGTATTCTACATAAGGTGAAGCATATCTGAACATCAAATGAAATCGGTCAGTCTACACTGTCTATCCTAGTTTAAATAAAAATTCAGCTAAATTAAACCTATCTTGCTTTATTACATTTAATGTATATTTATGTCAGTTTGTCACATTGTTTATCCTGGAATGCCAAAGGAAACAATTTTCACTCCATCTCTTTGAAAAGACTCCAAAAGTTTAAGCATTTCCACTGCAGCAAGTCTAGGGTCGTTTACTCATCTGTGCCATAATGCAGTTCAGACTTTAAACAAATGATATGCCACCATCCAAATGTTTACAGTACCATAGCAAACATCATGCTACATGTCATAATTGTTAAGCACCATAGGCAGCCACATTCACTCTTTACCTACTCTAGCTTTCAAGGAGAATGACTGTGGATCCATCAGCAGGTTTATCTATATGGAGTTATATTCCTATCTTTATTCAAGAGCGCATTCTTTCATTTTGAGAGCATTTCTCACTGATATTACGTTCAGATTTTGTAATAATTTCCCTCAAAACCTTGCTCTCACACTCAAATGGTCATGCTCGCGCTTGGATTTGCTCTGCTTGTGCTCAAACTTTGTGCTCGGACTCAGATATGTTGTTCTGTGGACAGATTTCCTGCTCTCAGCTTTGAACCTTCTCCTCGCACTCAGCCTGATTCTGCGCGCTTGCAAATCTGCTGCTCTCGGATCTCTCCTGCGCGCTTGGATTTTTCTGTGTTACAACACTATCAAAATTCCACAACCAATAGAATGCCAGGTGTAGTGTTGACCAATGAAATGATCCCTGCCCCGTTGAGGGTGCGTTCGTTTTATGTGAGAACATCCGTTGCGGCCGGCTCCTATGTAACCATGGGTCTGTAACCCAAGTTTATTTAACCCCGCCGTCCATCGCTTTATTATTAGTATATGTCAATAATGTAACATGACTGTCAATCAGAATGGAGACCAAGCAGTGTTTATTCTGGGTGATTTTAACAAGTGTGATATCACCACCTATCTGCCAAATTTAGAGCAACATGTCACAATTCCCACCAGAATGCAGAATATACTTGACTTATGCGACAGTAACATCCCAGACGCATATGTTTTAAAATCACGCCCACCCCTCGGCCGCTCACTGTCACCAAAAATCTGGACTCAGCACATCCACACACCAGGATTTTATTCATGGACTTTTCCTCAGCTTTTAACACGGTGTGCATTGATAAACTTTTACATCACCTTTCTGACCTTCACGTTCACCCAACACTGACCCTGTGGACAAAATGTTTTCTGCTAGACAGACCACAACATGTGTCTTTTAATGGGGTTGAATCAACCAAGCTTATTTTAAATACTGGACTTCCCCAAGGCTGTGTTTTATCCCCAATCCTCTTCTCTGTATACTAACAACATATTGTGTAACAGTGAAGGTATGGCACTTTTTAAATATGCAGATGACATTGCTTTGGTTGCACACATGGCCAACATTGACGCTGTAACCCGCTACCAGCAGGTTGTAACAATCTCTCTCAAACTTTTGTTGAGCTCTCCTTGGAGCTCAACACTACAAAAACTAAGGAGCTCTGCTGTGGGGGCAGTGACAAGGCATCACCTCTGTTCCAGCAGCTTAGCATCCAGGGTCTGCCAGTGGAACAAGTGGAGGTATTTCGGTACCTGGGCACAGAAGTAGACACTTCCCTGTCCTTTTCACAACACACAGACATACAAAAAATCACAACAGTGCCTACACCTGCTCAGGAAACTCAGAACCTTTGAGATCAGTAAGGACGTGCTAACTTTGGTTTACCGCTCCCTCATCGAATCAGTTCTCACTTTCAATATCTCTTCCTGGTACAACCAACTCACCATCAAACACAAAACAAGACTTTCACGCATAGTGAATCACGCTGCCAAAATAACTGGCTCATCCCATGCTCCCCTATCTGAGCTGTACAATCGCTCAGTGATCAGGAAAGCCAACCTGATCACAGAGGACCCGTCTCACCCCCTCCATCACTCCTTCCAGCTATTACCATAAGGCAGGCGTTTTAGGGTACCATTGGCCTGGAAAAACATCTACAAGAAATCCTTCATCCCATCTGCAATAGCCATATTGAATAGCACAAAATGAACAGCTGATACCTCAATTCACCCCATGTCTTGTTTTTACAGTATGTACTGTATGTATGAATGTCTCTTTGTAACTGGAGCCTTGTCATTGACAATTTTCTGGAACCCTGTGTTACAGACAATAAAGTATTATCTTATTTTATCTTATCTTATCTTATCTAAGGCTGAATTTGTTTACCAACGGGTGTTTAGGCTTAACATTTGCAGAAAAGGCTGAATTAATGTATCCACTACAATAAAGTGCATGTAAACTATTTGCTATTTGCAACGGACTCTTTTGCACGACTGAATGAAAAACTTGGATTGGACTTGGATAATGCTGCATGAGTGTTTATTTTGACATTAGATCCAAACAAATTCATTACTATGATAGTGTCTGCCACTTACTGAAAATCTTTTTTTCTGGAAAGATTCTGCCTTTTTGGCCTCCCCCGCCTTGTGTGATGTAAAGTCATAATTCTGGGGAGAACATTGACACTGTTTCTTGTTTGTTACTTGTTTCTAGCCTTTTGGAGGGGATGGCTGGTGTGACACCATCAACAACAGAGCCTACTGCCAGTATGATGGAGGAGACTGCTGCCCGTCTACACTCTCCACCAGAAAGGTACACAATCAGACATTGCTAGAGCTACACCTCCTGTCTGCCGTATTTCCATAGAAAGAGAAATATTGATTTCCATCAGTTTTATACCATCTGTTTTTTTAATACTAAAAATAAATTTCTTTCAACAGATACAATATAACTTACAATTTGTGTCCACTTGGTTTAAAAGGTAGCAAAAGTGTTGTTGCTTGCTCCAGGCTTGCATCTTGCAATCAAGATGGAGCTTAGAAGCTGAAGCTGGATTTAAAGCCAGATTCTTCCTGTTTACAGTAGTAGAAATCCATCTCTTTTGGCACGAGCACTGTGCTACTACGCAGGAGACTTCTACTAAGCAAACAAACACAAATCCTTGCTACTTTCCCCTCTCTCCTGTTAACGACTGTGCCTATTTAGTCTCCCTCATCTGTACTTGAAACAACAGAGGAGACTTGTGCCCTCCAGCTTTTCCACTCAAATGGTAAATAAGCAGGTTTTCACCACCCCATGCTGCTATATACTTCTCACTTCTCATATTAAGCCATTGCTCCACTGCAGCAAGAACTAGTCAGAACACACTTAACTACAGTATGGACATAATATACCCGATGAGATTGTCTTCTATTACATTATAAACATGTATTATGTTGGTTGTGGTCCCAAAAAGCAATTAATTTAAAGCATCTTGAAGCGAGAGTTCGGATTTTTTAAAGTGGGGTTTTATGACTTATCCATAGTCAGTGTATTACCTATAGTAGATGGCAGTCTGCACGCCCCCAGTTTGGAGAAGCAGGCAGGAGTACCGACACTGAAGCCAAACAATGTACTGCTGTGGGCGGGGGCAGCATCTAAATGTATGTTAACCACCTAAAAAAAAAATCAACATCAATTTAAGTGTACGCTATCTTAAAAATCTTTTCACCACTTTGTCTTGCTGTCAGACAGCCCTGTTTAAGTTTAAATGGGGGTAAATGAAGCTGTTTATGTGTATGCTCTCATCAAAGCCACCAGACTTGAATGGTTAGTTAGTTTGTTAATGTTGTTGGCTCTTAACCCTTTTAAATCACCAAAGTCACACAATAACAAATAAACTTACAAATCGAGGTTAGTTAGTAGAAGGTAAAGCAGTGAAAATATCCTAACTATATAGCGTACACTTAAACTGATATTGATTATTTTTTTTTTAGATGGGCATTTTTCAGGTGGCTGAAATACATTTAGCTGCTGCTCCGTCCTTAGCTTCTGTGTCAGTACTCCTGACTGCTTCTCCAAACTGGGGGTGTGCCGACCGCCATCTACTGTAGGAAATACACTGACTATAGAGAAGTACCTTATCCCATCCAACTTCCGAACGATCCCTTTAAATGGAGATGAAACGTTTTTGTATTGCAGCTCTTCACTGTAATGCAGATCTTTAATCTATTTGCATTTTCAAATAAAGAACATTTAATGCAGGCCTAATCAGTTTGAAAAATATGGATATCTTTGTGTTTATCCATCCTAACACACTCTCCCTGGTGATAGCTTGTTCGTGCTCACTACAAATGAAAATGCATCACATTACATTAATTGCTCTAAATGATTGCTGTATATATTGGGTGGCTAAGAGGAATGGTATGAATAATAATGAGCAAGGCCAGGTCAGGCCAGTGGTGGAAACCAGGCCACTCGTTCCCTCAACTGCTTCTACATTAACACGTCTTTTTTCCTATTTTTTTGTGCTTTCATGAGAACTTCTCTCCCATGTGGACATTTGGGAAGAAGCCCCACCCCCCTTCACTATACCCTATTTGGCTACTGTACAGCCACATATTCATGACACTCAATCAGGGGGCCCTGCCTATTAATTCCAATGGCCTACAGTTGGCTGAGCCTTGGCTGTCTACTTCATGTCCGCAACACGCCATGACTCACTGGCAGCTCCTTCCTAAATTGAGAAGGAGTTCAGCGAGAAGCTGCCATCATAATAAATGAGCTGCCAGACTGCCACTAACTGCTCTTTTATAGGGCAGGGGGGTGGGGTGGAGGGGTGTCTGACGGTTTTCAGTTTAGTCGGCCACTGTAAAACAGCAGCTCAGTTCTGAGGAAGTCAACTAAACCGCCGTGAGAGTCAGCATCCTGACTGCCACCGCGGCTCCAGCAGAGTGATGGAGTAGAGGGGGGTAATGAAGAGTGGTGGATGGTGGGTTTGTTTACAGAACTCTCTGTTTCTATGTGGCTCAACTTGTGCAGGTGTAGGAAATTACAGGTTTTTAACACAGCGTGACCCACATCACATATTTTCCCTGCTGTCAAACAAGATTTTTTTTTTTTAAGAGAGAATATTTAATGCCAATTGCTATGGTTTCAGTTAACACACACACATATGACGATGAGGTGAGTTGGATTTTTACTTTATTCTGCAAGTAACATTGTGGCACTTGTTCCAGTACCTGGCAGGATAAGTAACCTGCATCTGAACTACATAAATTATTTGAATCAATATTCATATCTATTTGTGTTTGGATCAGTCAAACCGGTCCAGCTGCATCCTTTTTATGGAGCTCAGGCAGTATTGGGTTTATTTACAGGGGTTGTTGCAGCGATGACAAGGGAGGAGGGATACACGCGAGATGATTCAGGTAGGATTAAGTCTACGGCCAACGGGGAAGACTCCAAAAGAAAGCACTGAGCTGCCACCCCATCTATGGAAACACACAATCTAACCTTTGATTTGTTAACTGGAGTCTGTGTTCTAGTCCAACAATGGGCTAGAGAAGTAAAAGCAGTAAAGGGCAAACAGAAGGAAGACAAAGAGGACAAGTTTTTTTACATTGCTTTCATCCATTTTAAACCTTTTCTTGTCACATGGATTCTGTTCTGATTCTGTTTCTGTGGATGTGGCAAAAATGAGCCCTTTCTTTCCTCCCAAAGGTTGTTAGAAGGCGTCAAAGGTGGAGCATTGCTTGAAGTGTTCTGCGGATGCATTAATGAATCAAGATAAAGCTGTAAAGGAAACATTTAATGGCAGTGCCAATTCATCTTAAATGGGACTGCTGGCATTTTAAGTGAAGCTTGGGCGTTCTGCAGCTCGTTGAGACCCCTTAGTGGAACTATTACCTTGCCATCAACCCCGGCTCCCTCCAAAACTGAGCGCAATCCAGTGTGAAGGCAGTGAAGGCCGACAAGCTGCTACCTCCCACTCTTCTTCTCACCCTGCTTGCAGTCATCCTTATTTTCTTTCTCTGCCTCCCACTCTGCTTTCCCCCTCTCCCTTTTTTCTCTCAATCGTCCTCTCACTCCTTCTCTCCAGGAGCGAATGTTTACATTTCTTGCAACAGACTGCTTCACGGGGCACCAGAGTTTATTTTGCAACCTGTGGTGATGGCTCGCTTCCTAGACAAGAGCTGGCAGCCTCTTGTTGTTGATTCTTAACATGTGTTCATCCGTTCACCTCCACGGCGGTGCGTTCCTCCCTCCTTTCCCTCCCGAAGACCCTCAAGGTTTCTCGCCATTCAAAGTCCACGTTGAACCATTTGACATCATGCGCTTTATCAGCCTCTGGGGGGGTCGTTGGAATTCTCTTTGAAACTGTGAGGAAATACAACAAGTCTACTAAGACCACACTCAGGTTACTAAGCGATACTCACCTTTCAGCATAAACAAAATGTAGAAGTGGAGTTCTCTAGCTGCTAGGTCAGTTCAAGCAAATGTAGTTTTTATTGTCTGTTTTTGCCATTCAAAGTCATGCTCTTTGCTACAGTTGAAATGTAACAACCCTATTGGGAAGCCTCTTCAACTAGTGCATTTTTCAGTGACTGTGTTCTGCTTTTACTGAAAGTCCTGATGTAATATTTCCTTTTACCCTGATGCTTTTTGTCCTTATAGGCTTTTGTTCCACCTACTTCCACTAGAATAGGCCATATACAGTATATGCACACCGTCTTATCAGATTTCATCAAAGACCATCCGAGGCAGTTTTAAACCAGAAAACCAACCAAATGGAATGTGTGTTTTCTTGGTTTAGTCATCCATTAAAAATGACATCTGCACCAGACATGCCTGAAAAGTCACATCTTGTTTTTCGCTTTGAATCCAGCCACAGATTGAAAGATCTATAGTGGTTCCGTGAAGCCGAGCATTGAATGTTGTGCTTTTTTTACCAACAGGTCATTCAGTTTGGGGCGGACTGCAATGAGGATGAGTGCACTTGCCGTGATCCGGACGCCGAGGAAAATAAGAGCAAAGCCAAACACTTGGGAGGAGATGGAGGAGGAATGCAATAAGATGGAGGGATTAAAGAGGCTGAACTTGTGTTAAACAGAGTCAAACCACAGACTATACACCACAAAAATACTAAATGTGTAACATTTGTAATGCAAAAAACACAACTGAAGACAGACTTCATACATAAAAAGGCCATTTTATCATAAGTGATCTTGCTGTTAAAAAGCATCACATATGACTCATGATGGTTTGGAAATGTGATTCCTTCCTGCACAAATCCAGCCACACATCCACACGTGAATATTTGTTTTCTTTTCCTGTTAACAAGTTAAGGGTCATCTTGACTGCTAGATCTGTGTAAGGGCAGAAAATTATATTTTGAAAAGACCCTAACCTAACACAGGTCTAGTTCAACTAGTGTTACAACACAGTCTATCCACTCCTGTACAAATGAAGTCATCCTAATTGGATCAAATCAGTATTGTAAATAGATTCAAGTACTTTTCTGGACTTGATTAGCTTGAGATAAAAAAAAAATAAAGAACTGGCTGTGCCTGAAAACTGTTTCAGTCCATGCACAGACCTGACAGTAATGGCTACTGCTGCTAACTGTGTTTACTGTAGCATCCAGTTAGAGGAGAAACATTATCTATGGAAGTATTTCAAAGTACCATAGTGAAGCCCAAACAATTTTGTTTAACTTGTCCGATGGCTTATTCAAAACCAAATGAGGACAAGTCAAATCTAAGTCAAGTGGGTTAAAAGAAAATCACAATCACAGAAACATTTCTTCAAAAAAAACCTAATCCCTACTGTCAAAAACAAATCCTCCCAAATACTAAAATTAGTTACAGTCTTCATCATCAGGTTCTTTAGGAATGTAAAAGAATACATATCTGTAAAGACTAACATGTATAGAATAATATATTTGGATCACCTTACATATCTAACATATGTATTAGTCACACAAGTCATCACTATTTATATCAAAGATCCAGTAATACAAACATTTATCTGTACCATATGGCATGTGCACAGGGCTTCCCAAACGTATATTTTCTGGGATTGTGTTCAGTTGTATTTACACAAAAAAACATGTCATACAAATTACTTCACATATTTTGAATTATAAACACTACATCCAAATCTAAATGGGAATGTCAGACAAATGTCAAATATCAATGTCAGAATTATTGTTCTAAAACATGGATTTCCACTAAAACAAAGGTGCACTTGAAACAGTGAAAAAACTAATAAAATGTTGGAGTCCCCAAAGCAGTAGATAAATGAAAAAGATAAACCAAAAATGAAGATAACTAAGACTTTTGGGTAGCCTGGGTATACAACACAGACTTCAAACTTCTCCTGCTTGCATGTTCGTATGTCAGGTTCTGGTATCCTTTAGCCAAAAATCATGAAGTACCCCATATTGTATCTATAAAAGTGTAATCATGTTCTTTTGGGATATTTTACAGTACTTTTACTCTATATGAAATAAATAGCAACTTTATATCGACCCATGTAATGTCTTTTGTGGGTTTCTGCACATTAACAAATAATATGTTATATATAATAAAATGTGGCTGACTCGACAGTATACACACACACAAACACACACACACACACACACACACACAGGTGGATTATTGGCCTCACTGTAATACTTCACATATATATTGTTTTGCATGACTTACAAGTGAATACACATAAATACTGGGAAATTCTACTAAGCAATTTTAAAGGGTCAGTTCACCAAAATTACAGAAAACAAAAAAAGCTAGCCAGTATTGATGAAACACAGATGATAATAATATGAGGGAATTAATTCAGTATTGTGACACACCTGCCACTCATAGTCTGAGTGCTCTACCCAAAGTGACCGGAGTAGCAACAATGACCTGTAACTTCAGTCCCTACTGCTGCAGCAACGTGTCATTCAGAGGCCTTTCTCAATCTGCATTCTAGTCTGTTCTTGTTTTCTCGTGGAAATGTCATCACTCAGCCCGAATACTGTTACGACTCAAAGTCTGCATCTTGCCAAGTGTATGTTCTTGCTGACTTTGCCTGACTGTTCTTGGATTTCAGGTAGCCAAGTATCCCTGTGTGCATTCCGCGCTAGAGCTTTGATTCTCTGGCCAAACCCGATTGGGTTAGGGATTGGGTTAGGTGTAGCCAACCCAATTAAAGCCAGGGGCTGTGATTTTGGCAAACTTCCCCCGGGCTTGAATTAGGTTGGGTACTCGCAAATTTCCCGGTGTATTATTTTTTTTTTTAAATGCACACCATATAGTCTGTTTAATGTAATTAATAATGTATGGGCTGTGTGTGACCGCCATCTTCTGGATATCCAATTTACATACAAAACACCTATGATTGGGCCGAATTTCCAATATAAAAATAAAAAAATCTATCAGTGTGCTTTTTTATTTTTATATTGGAAATTCGGCCCAATCATAGGTGTTTTCCAGCAACCATCTTTGATGGCCGAGATTTGGAGACAGGGTCAGGGCGGTTATATTTTTTTGTCACTTCACTTTTGTCACAGTTTTAGGATTATTTCAGGTGGTCGGTTTATTCAACTAATTCCTATTGCTCTGATGTGAGGACCCGGGTAAGACCAGCTGCCGAGAGCAATGGCCGATCATCGTCCATCGTTATCCCGGTGAGCCCACTCTCATCTCAGGCCTTTTGGTAATTTACTGCTGGCTCTGATGTCTCCGTAATGTTTTGATATAAAAAGCCTTAGAGGCAGTGCAGTCTATATTACATTTTGTTTTGTTTTTGAACACACATTACAGATTGGATAACCGGTGTATGTTTTGACTGCATCTCACTGTTTGCCAGTGGACCTTTGACTTGGGATCACCATCACTGTACAGTAAGGTACAGTCGTGTAGAGGTGTAAATATTAGAGCCGAGCTGAGCTGGTGGCGTCAGCAAGAACTCCGCTGTGCCATTTTCAAATTGATCATATAGTGTTCAACCTCCAAGTATGTATCGGGTATGATTTTTTTTATGTGCACAAATTAAGTAATTCAAGAGCATGGAAAACTAGCGCAAACAAATTAGAAAAGATGTCTTTGAAAACTGATGGTTGAAGAATATCTATACAGACACTTTTCATATTATATTCTTTATTGTTTTTTGAAGTAGCAAAGATCAAAGTGAAAAAAGTTTATAATAGCCACAGACGGTATAGACAATAATATCATGCAGATAGTAGATGGTTGGTTTACATCTCAAAAGTTATGTTGCCTTATTCACTTTATTTTCAATTACACTTAATTAGTTTGTCATTTTACTATTAAAAAAAAAAATTATACAGTAATCTTTTAATCAACCAATCACAATCCAGTTTCAGATAATGGATCTCATGTTTAAATCACAAAAAGTAGAGCCCTCTGCTCTTTACATCACAACTGCAATAGAGCAGATTAATCCAATTGCTGTACTAAGCTACACAGGAGATATTACAATACAATATTGTATCTACTAAAGCACACTGAAGTGTTATGTAAAATGCCACCTGTTGTATATTTATATACAGAAGAAAAACAACTGTGATATAATGTGATGCATTTATGAAATACTTTGCTGCCTATACAAAAATCTACAAGTGTTCATTTTAGTATTCACATGAGATTTGTTTAAAATCAACAAATAATATAAATTTGCATTTCTTTGACATCAATCTCCAAAATGGCCACTGCACAATGATAAAATAACGGAACAAATAGAGGTCATATAAAAGTTAAAATATACTCACAATAAACACACAGTATTAGTGGAAATGTCGCATAAAGCTGTTTCATTGTTGCATGAAGTTTAATCATACAGAGAAGCAGTTGAAAACATTAAGACACTGTTAATTTGCAGTTTCAATACAGAATTATCACTTTTAACAGTGGTTCATTGGATTGATTTTGAATGATGTGAAAACCATAAAAGAAACTGTTTGGCAGGTTTTATTGAATGTGTAGAGAAAATGAACAGACCTGTGTATTCACTATGTGATGCCTGTTTATTTAGTAAACCTCCTTTATAACAGCTTCACTTATAAATGCTAGCTATTAATACTACATTCAGCAGGTTATATCACTAAAACTTTTATGATAATGCTATGTACAAGTTTGTTTTTTATTGTCTATACTACTAAAATAACTCTCAGCAGACCATCCTCTCTTATTTACCTTTCTAATAAAATCTGTGTTTACATGCTACCTCGCCTTTTTCATAGAAACATGGATAACTTTGTATAATACTGGCTTTTTTTTAAATATCTTGCACTGTATTAACTTTTCAACATGTTTGAATGACAAAACCAGGTTTGTAAGTACTAGTTCAGAGGCTGACTTCATTCAAAATATGTAAAAAGAGAAGTGAAAACTGTATATGCAACTCTATACAATACAGCAGCCAATAACCAATCACAGCTGAGATACATGATGTTTTAGCCCATGAAGTAGTGATGGCCAAATTAAGCCTCATAAAGCTTCATGAAGCATTTTATTTTTTTCCCTGAGCCCACTAGATGGTTCTCTGTTGAGCAAAGTGTTGAAAGCACACTGAAATGCCATTCCTTGATCCTTTTTCTTTAAACCAAGAGCGTCATCTAGTGGGCTCAGAAAATAAAGAAAATGGTTCACAAAGCTTCATGAGGCTTTATTTGGCCATCACTACCAGGAAGTGTTCACCCACTGGGTTTGTTGCAGCTATTCATAATAAATGAGTACGGCAAGAATCAGAAGCTGTACAATATTTACCAATGGTTGGAATGTACCAGTGAAACTGAAGCTACAATGAATTTTAAATCTTTAAAAGACCCACAAACTCCTGGATCCATTATGAAAACTTTACAAGAACAAAGTGTTGACTTTAGGTCGGGTCTAAGAAGCAGCTAGCTGTATCCGGGCAAACTTGTCTTCTAAAGAATTATGTTCCCATTAGTGATAGCCAAATGACGCTTTTTGAACCATTTTCTGAGCCCACTAGATGGAGCTCTCTCTTCAACAAAGGGTTGAAAGCACACTGAATTGCCATTCCTTGAGCCGTTTTCTTTAAACCAAGAGCGCCGTCTAGTGGGCTCAACAAATACGACTAATGGTTCATGAAGCTTCATTTGGACATTATTTTTTCCCATACAAGTAAACTGCATTCTCATTTACGTCTCGAGAAAAAAGTATTTTCTCTTAGATAAACCATCCTCGTACCAACAACAGGTGCATGTTGTGAAACAGTCGCAGTTTTAAACACATGGTTACTGTTGTGAATTGAAACAAAACTACTTGGTTAGGTACAGGATAAGATTATGGTTTGGGTTCAAATAAGTATGTTTGTTACGTAACTTCGTTAAAAATAAGTCAACGCAACGTATTTGTAAAACGTCAAAAACAAACTTAATCTGGGACAAATAAGTTTCTTTTGAAACGTAACTGAGAATGCAGTTGTATGGGAACGGAAGATTTAGGAGACAGGGTTGATCTAGGCTGTAGGATGGATATAGGCAACCTAAAATGTCACAATCACTCTCCGTTTTAAGCCACGTTTGACATCAAGAGTTCCCTTATTTTAATTTTTCACCAAAGTTTCTAAAGATATGCGGAAGTTTAGATCTAAACAGGCACAAATGAGCTCATGTGTAACCCTTAATATCCCAGATCGGACCTTTTAATATCTGACTGAATATAAAGAAGCCAAATGAAATAGCACTTTCCCATATAGATTAGACTATTAAGATGTCAGACTTTCGCAACAAAGGGGTAAAACAACGAGTTCCTTTTATGTATCAACATTTAAAGAGGAGATTGTTGAGTTCAACAAAGAAATACAGTGAAATAAAATGCATGGCCTTATGTTTTGTCCCTCTAAGTTATTTGTTGTTCTAAAATATAAGTGCATTGAATACTATAGGTCTGTCTTTCTTTGCTTATGACACCATGAATGCAAATAGCTTATGGAAACAAATGTGAAACCTGCATTTTATGCGTTTCTTTGCTGGGTTTGACAAATCTCCCACATTCCTGTACACATCTAACCCTTAAATCTTTTCACAGCTCCTTGGGCTCGCCGTAGTCATTATACATGACTGTGAGCGTCTGCTCGTCACAGGCCTTGTACACGTCCTGGCCCATGTCCGACCAGTTCAGCCCAAAGGCCTTGCTGTCAGTGTAACGGCAGGACAGGAACTTGAGGGACATCCTGCGGAGGCCGATCTTCGGCTCCTGAAGAAGACCCTTACACCATGGGGAGAGTTCATCTAGCTGGGAGAGGATGAGGCTGGCCTTCCTGTTGGAACAAAAGTGAGGAAATAATTAAAGTGTGTTATGTTTGCTTTATATCTTGATAACCATAAATGGTCATATGTAAGAGAGTAAGAGCAAATTTCAACAGAACAAACAGAACATGGAAACAATATAAATTGAGTACAGTTGTGCTATTATTTTCCAGATTATGGCAACATGGCATCATGACTTTGCGTAAACAGACGCCACTTTCCTAAAGCCAAATGGCGTGTTATCTGTACGCATTTTGAGCTATCTACATGTATGTCTATGCTGTATAAAGGATGTAAACACGTTATCGCGAGAACGTGCCGTACTATCACGAGAACGTCATACGTGTAAAAAAAAAAAAAAAGGTTGGGTTTAGGAAAAGAACATTGGGAACACAAAAAACGACAAAAAAAAAAAACAGTGACCAACGTCACATGCTTAGGAAAACAATAAAGACAGTTGAAAAAACGCCACACGCCGGACGTGATCCCAGGTGAAAGTTTACCCAACCAACCAAAGTAGACTTTCATACTACTTGCTACGGCAAAAAAAATAAAAAAATCACACGTAATGTAGGTCAATGGTGACCGAACGGCGTTGATAAACACGCTAAAAAGCGATTTTGCATCTTGATAACGCGCCAAAACGGCATTTGAATTGGCGTGTCATACATACTCCACTTTATGAGATCAGTCTGGATTATGGGACTGTTTCTGTGTGAAGTAGGCAAAGACAACATACACATACTTGTATGCCTTTTTATGTTTTATTTTTGCATACTTTTTTAGACATAAAAAATACTACAGACAGACAATGAGTGATGTATTGTCTGTAAATATCATCAACAAATGACCATGGAAATAAAAGGCAGAACGAGCCAAACAAATGTTTTTCTGTTGAGCCTAAAAAGAAGTTGTGCATCAATTATCCTCTGACATTTCTGATAACACATCCCCCACGCACTGGAAGGACTGCCACATTGTATAGAATTTGGATGTTGATCCCTGTTTAATGTGTCAAATTTAATTATCGCAAGGCATCTTAGCCTTAAGGTACTTTTGGGAATCGGGGCCCTGGTCTGACCAGGCAGCCAGTAGATGGTGTAAACTGTAGCCTTTCTTGACACCAAATTGCACTGCACCACTGGACTGCCACTGCACTTCCTACTTTATCACATAGGAAGTCATCCAAATAGCAAAGGGGAACAGCGAGGAAAAACACAACTTCACCTCTGGAATCTACTTGCGTTGCACTACCATAATTTGCCTCTAACAGAATTTTACAGCATACACATTTCTATTCAAACTAAAAATCTCCCCAAGACTGACCAATCCACTACATTGGTTGTAAGGGTTAAGAAAGCTGTTGAAATGCAAAGATCTGTGGGAAACACTTGTTGCCAAGCATCTGAAGGAAGGTGGAATTTCAGTGTTTATGCACATTAGCCTTCAGATACATTAGATGGTCTACAGTCCATAAATCACACTGTGGCTCTTCTGATTTTAGAAACATGGATAACTTTGATTTTGTTTTAGAATGACATCACCATATGACAGGACCTAAACATACCCATCTACCACTGCTTCCCAAAGGAGCTCACAGGGTAAGGTGCACTGTTACTGACACATTCCAACTTTGACCCAAAGCACACAGTGGCTGCTAAAGGTCTGTGTTGGAAAAAGGGAAGTAAAACAGTGGAAAATTTAATTAATGAAGGAATGGCAAGTAAAGAGCTGGTCCTGTAGAGAAAAACAGTCTAATGGATGGCTGCAATACTGTGGAGAGGCACAGGAGAGACTATGAAATGCTTAAACTTGTCCTTTGGCCAAACCAGGCCAGCTGAAAAACCATCTCCATTAGTAACATGATCCAGAGAGGTCACATAAATACGTCTCATACTGGAGGGACACTGCGTGCAGTAAATAATCATTAAGCCTGATGCAGCATGTTTGGCCCTCGTAGTGAAATCCTGTCAAGTGTTTGTCTAAAGTCAGAAAATAGCAGCGGGAGAAGATTTTATTCATTCCACACACACCTTCTCCTCATTCTTTAGCCAAACCAGCACTTCTACAGCACAGTGTCCCCATTCTGCCAAACCACAAGTCTGCTGGACGCACCAGAGTCACAGCACATTATACTGATGAACTAGTGACACGTCAGAGCACCCAGGCTACACATTCAGCATGCCCCAGTTAGACGATACTGATAGAATAAACATTTGTCTATTTCTAAGTGTTTTACCTATCCATAGCTCTAGTTCTATAGATTTCCTTTTCACATGCAGACCACTTTCAGCAGATTATTTGACAGAGTCTGCCTGCAAATGTTTGGTTTCCCTCCCATATGCATCAATTTAACTCAGTTTGTAATGCAACATGTGCAGGTGAAAGCAAACCACAATGAATTCACAAATATACGGTGTTCCACTAATCATCATGGGCACTCACCTGATAGTTATGAAGCAGATTGGATGATGATGATTGTCATGCAAATGATGGAGAGGTGAAAATGATGAAAAGCAAAGATGACACTGAAAAGGGAGATGATGGCAGGGAAAATAATGGAGCTGATGACGTTATTCTCACTGGTGATCTCAAAATGATGGTAAAGAATATAATGAGGGTGATAATGCCAGCGACATGTATGTATATGTCAGCGTGAAAAAAATACCGTATTACAAAAAATTGCCGAAAAAAAAAAAACTAACCGATATTGCTTTTTATAAATTACATTAGCAGATATAGCCGGTGAAGATCGTGTGATATGATAGAAAGCCCCAGAAAATGGTGTGGTGAGATTGTTTAAAGTGCTCTAAAAACGGGAAATTTACATTTTCATGACAAAGAGGTAAAGCCCATTCGCTGATGAAGCTGATGATATGATTGAAAGTTCCAGAAGAGCTACAAAATGGACCTTAAGGTGAGATTGTTTTCTTATTTGAAGGCCCCGACATACACTAAAATGGACATAAATGCAGACAGCTGGGTGAATGTGCACACTTTATACTACATTGGTGTCTGTGCAATGCAGACATTTTCACACATGTGCAATCTGCACTCATGGTCCATTTTGGGCTGCAATTTGGAACTTCTGAGATATGGGCAGAGGACGGGGTTATGCAGGCGCACTACATATAATTTGAGATTAACCCATACCTGTAAACATTGGAATTTAAAAAAAGGGAAATTTACTCTTGGCCCTGCCCCCTTTTTTAGAAAGGGAAAATAATTAAACAGGATGACAATGGTAGTGAAGGGTAAATTATGGGAGAATCCTGGGAAAAACTGGAGGGTTGACAGGTATGGTTTAACTTCTGGTACGTAGTAGCAGATCATTTGGTTTCATTTGTCCAGGTTTTGAGATATCTGAGAGTTGAATGCAATTTTGTTTTTGGGGCAACTTTCAAGAAACAATGCTACTGTTACTATGGATAATCCACAGACTTCACGGTCATCCCTCTTCATAGGAACTACTTTCTAGCAAACACATTTTTGACTAAAGTGAGAATATGTATTATTGCAAGTAACAAGTGTGCTGCGACTCTATGTGAATGATTGTCTCTTTGGTCTGCAGGACACCGACCCAAACACTTTCTTCTCCTCCTCCTTCCAAAACATACTCAGATAAGCAACCATTTAAACAGAGCAGAAGAAAAACATAAAAACAAGTAGAAAACAGCACATGAGCTTTACAGTGGAAACACACAGCCACTATAAAAGTTTTAACTAAGAACCCTCACGTTCTGCTTTTCCTGTCTTCAACTTCAACAGCAGCCTTCCCGTGTGCATGTTGTAGAATTGTCCACAGCGGACACAGTCTCGGAGATCAATGGCTAATCCCACACGGACAAGAGCTTGGTTCCTGCAAGTATGTACACATAAATTGTTGTGGTCAGTGGGCACACACCCAGAGAGGAGATCACACTGGTCGCCACATGGAAAATGCTAGAGCCCTTACTCAGTAATGTCTGTTACAGAGCTTAAGTTAGCCAACATAAGCTACTCGTCATACCAGAATTAGTCTATATCCACGACGTTCCACTTCCAGGATCGCTCTGTTGCCGCCGGAAATTCCGCCGGATGTCACTCTTTTCGGCCTGATGTCCGTTACCTTACGCTTTCTTTTTTTAAACTCACAGCTAGTTAGACTATCTGTCCAATCTGTTTTCTGTTGCACGACTAAAACAACTTTTGAACGGACAAGTTCCACCAAAACAAGTTCCTTCCCGAGGCTATTTTGCAGCGCCATCTTTTGTCATCATTTGCATCAACCATGACGATTGTGATTGGTTTAAAGAAATGCCAATAAACCAGAGCAACTTTTTTATGTGAGAAATCAACTATGTAGAGGTCAAATATGGGCCGTTTTACGTTTTTAAATTTAAATTTTGTCCGACTGTGTGTCGGAGTTCAGCGGCCAGTGCTGCCTGTGTTGCTGCCTCGCCACCCAGTCTGCCTTCCTTCACAGACCCCGGCCTGCTCCATACCCGCGTAAAGTCACCGTTTTTTTGGGCTAATGGACTACCAAACGCTGCTGCCCTGACAGAGCTCCAGGGCCTGCAACTACCCTCTTCCTGCTGTGAGAACGCGGTCAGTAAGCTTGTTACGCCAGCAATCTGTTACCACAGGTTCCAGTTAATCTTTTAATGTATGTAATTATAATGTGTTGAGTTATTTAAACAAACGATCGGGGAAATAAACGCCTCGTCTGCGAGTCTCATTGATAGAGCCTCTATCAATGAGAGCTAGCTAGGTCTTAGAATTCCTCTGAAATTCACAAAAATTCATTAAATTGAAATTGGACACCATTGTTAGCTTTATAAGACCTTGAGGTAGATGTTATATAAGTTGCGTGACAGAATTCAAACTGTAAATATACTCTAATTATGCCGAAAATGAAGCTAACTAGCCGCGATCTGTACACATAGGATTGAAGGGACAGTCGCAGCTAACGAAACCCCTAATGTTCACAAAAATTCATTAAATTGAAATCAGACAGGGTAGATGTTGTATAAGTGGCATGACGAAATTCAAACTGTAAATATAGCTACTCTAGTTATGCCGGCAGCTGGCAGCCAGCCAGCTCCACGGAGCTCCACGGAGCCCCGAGTATTCCAGTAGTCCAGTACCCAGGTAAACAGTGACTTTCACTGGGTATGGAGGTTGCCGCTAACTCGTCAGACTGTGTGGAGCACCTAGCTAAAGTCGGACACGTCTCACCAAATTTGCAATTAGCCATAGATTTTCGTAAAACGGCCCATATTTGAGCTTTATATAGTTGATTTCTCGCTTAAAAAAAGTCTCAGAAGTGAATTTAATAACGAAATAGCCCGACAAACAATGTATAACTTTGCGGTGTCTGAAATATGAGACCTGCTGTCGAGTCGCCAATGTGTTTCTATGTGGTTCGCTCAAACCAATCAGCGCATGAGCATACCATATTTGGAAGAAAAGCTCTTGTTCCAAATAGAGCCATATTCACAGGGTAGTTAAGGGCCCAATAAAATAGCATTCGGGCAATTTTCAGCCCAACCAATGTTACATGCCCTATTAGGAGACCTTAAGGAACAGTGTAAAATACCCTATATAATCATTCTATCACCCCTTTAATCTATCTATCTATCTATCTATCTATCTATCTATCTATCTATCTATAATTATGGTGTTTTATTGCTCATGAATTAAACTTTTCAGGAATTACATAGATTCACTTATACTTGCAATGCTCAAAAACAAGAATATATTACTAATTCTAACTGCTAAATGTATAGCTACTACATAATGTAATTGAAATGGTCCGGTCTGGATTGATTTGCAGCTCCGGATCTTGATCCTGCCAACCATCAGAAGTAAGTGAGAAAATATGTTTTTTTATTTGTAACTTGTGTGTTCCAGTCTCTGCGATGACGCAATTTTTTATTTAGTTGATTAGGTGCAATTCTTTGGAGTATGAACTTAAGTTGGCACTGACCAACACACTGTAATAATACAGACACTGTGTGTTCTGTGGCTTCTGCAGTATTTCATCTCCTGTCTTATACTGACTCCAAATCAACTGCTGTTCTCTAAACATATACTGTAGCACATCACCATATTTGCTGGTATGTATTTGTTATTTCTGGAAGATGAACATATTCTGTATGCCATAATAAGCCACAATTCCTTTCAAATAGGCTAAACACTTTTGATCTAACATATTTCTGCTATTTTTGGCAATCCTTTATAATTTTCAAACCATTATACAACCCCAAATCAGAAAAAGTTGGGACAGTATGGAAAACACAAATAAAAAAAGAAAGTAGTGATTTCTAAATGTACTTTGACTTGTATTTCATTGCAGACAATCTGAACACAAAATATTTCATGTTTTGTCTGGTCAACTTAATTTAATTTGTAAATATACATCCTTTCCTGTCATTCAGACCTGCAACACATTCCAAAAAAGGTTGGGACAGGAGCAAATTAGGGCTAGTAATCAGGTAAATTGGTTAAATAATGATGTGATTTGAAACAGGTGATGTCAACAAGTGATTGCAATTATGATTTGGTACAAAAGCAGCATCCAGGAACGGTCTAGTCCTTTAGGAGCAAAGATGGGCCGAGGATCGCCAGTTTACCAACAAATATGTGAGAAAATTATTGAAATGTTTAAAAACAATGTTCCTCAAAGAAAGATAGGAAGACATTTGCTTATTTCACCTTCAACAGTGCATAACATAATTAAAAGATTCAAGGAATGTGGAGGAATTTCAGTACGTAAAGGACAAGGGCGCAAGCCTAAGCTTAACAACCGTGATCTCCGATCCCTCAGGCGACACTGCATCAAGAATCGTCATTCATCTATAAGCGATATCACCACATGGGCTCAGGACTACTTTGGCAAACCTTTGTCAAGTACCACAATACGTAGTTACATCCACAAATGCCAGTTAAAACTGTACTGTGCCAAAAGGAAGCCCTATGTTAACAGTGTCCAGAAGCGCCGTCGATTTCTCAGGGCTCAGAGGCATCTGGGATGGACCATCACACAGTGGAAACGTGTACTGTGGTTAGATGAATCAGTATTTCAGGTATTTTTTGGGAGAAATGGACGCCGTGTGCTCCGGACCAAGAAAAGGATCATCCAGACTGTTACCAGCAACAAGTCCAAAAGCCAGGGTCTGTCATGGTATGGGGTTGTGTCAGTGCCCTTGGCAAAGGTAACTTGCACTTCTGTGATGGCACCATTAATGCTGAAAAGTACCTAGAGAAACACTCAAATTCCTAGAGGCTCAGGCCGAGGAGGGGGAGTTGCAGCCATATTTGATTCGAGCCTGTTAATTAACCCAAAACCCAAACTAAATTATAACTCTTTCGAAAGCCTTGTTCTTAATCTTCAACATCCAACACGGAAATCATCATTTGTTGTTGTCTACCGAGCTCCAGGTCCGTATTCTGAATTTTTATCTGAATTCTCAGAGTTTTTATCATGTGTAGTCCTTAAATCAGACAAAGTACTTATTGTAGGTGATTTTAATATCCATGTGGACGTTGACAGCAATAGCCTTACTACTGCTTTCAACTCATTACTGGATTCAATCGGTTTCAGTCAGAGTGTGCACAAGGCGACGCACTGTTTTAACCACACCCTCGACCTTGTGCTGGCATATGGTATTGAAATTGAGGATTTAATAATATTTCCGCAGAATCTGGTATTATCAGATCATTTTTTAATTACTTTTGAATTCTTGCTACCTGACCATACTAAACCAGATAGCAGCTTCTACATTAGATGCCTATCTGACAGTGCTATAGCTAAATTTAAGGAAAGTATTCCTACAGCATTCCAGTCTATGTCGTGCCTTAACATAACAGAGGACCTCTATGGTAACCTCAGTCCCTCTCAAATTTATACATTTGTAGACGGCGCTATGACGTGCCTACGGACGACCTTGGATTCTGTCGCTCCTCTCATAAAGAAGACGATAAAGCAAAGGAAAATAGCTCCTTGGTATAACTCCCAAACTCGCAAATTAAAACAAATCTCACGAAACCTCGAAAGTAAGTGGAGCTCCACCAAAGTGGAAGAATCCCGTTTGGAATGGCAAGAAAGTCTCAAAACCTATAGGAAGGCCCTAAGAAAGGCCAGATCAGACTATTACTCATCATTAATAGAAGAAAACAAGAACAACCCAAGGTTTCTTTTCAGCACTGTAGCCAGGCTGACAGATAGTCACAGCTCAACTGAGCCATCTATTCCTCTAGCTCTGAGTAGTGATGACTTCATGAGCTTCTTTAATGATAAAATTATAACAATTAGAGATAAAATTCATCATCTTTTGCCCTCAACTTCTAACAGTTCATCTTTAAATGCAGGACCGCTAGAAAGAACGATGAGTCCCGACATATACTTAGACTGTTTTTATCCTATAGACCTTCAACAATTAATGTTAAAGATATCCTCAGCTAAGCCGTCTACCTGTCTCTTAGACCCCATCCCAACGAGGCTACTCAAAGAAGCGTTACCCGTGGTAAACACTTCATTACTAGATATGATCAACATGTCCTTACTAACAGGTTATGTACCGCAGTCATTTAAAATTGCTGTGATAAAACCTCTTCTGAAAAAACCCACCCTAGATCCTGAGGTCTTAGCAAACTATAGACCTCTATCCAACCTTCCCTTTCTATCCAAGATCCTTGAGAAGGTGGTTGCTAATCAGTTATGTGATTTTCTACATAGCAACAGCTTATTAGATGATTTTCAATCAGGATTTAGAAAGAATCATAGCACGGAGACGGCACTGGTGAAAATTACTAACGACCTTTAACTGCTGCAGACAAAGGATTTGTCTCCATTCTTGTTCTACTAGATCTTAGTGCTGCATTTGACACTATTAACCATACCATCCTGTTACATAGACTGGAACACTTAGTTGGCATTAAAGGAATCGCACTAAGCTGGTTTAAGTCCTATTTCTCTGAATGATCCCAATTTGTTAATGTTAATGATAAACCCTCCAAGCACGCTAAAGTTAGCCATGGCGTTCCTCAAGGCTCAGTGCTTGGACCAATTCTATTTTCCTTATATATGCTTCCTCTAGGTAATATTATTAGGAAACAGTCAATTAACTATCACTGTTACGCAGACGATACCCAATTATATCTGTCAATTAAGCCAGATGAAAGTGGTCAGTTAGCAAGACTTCAAATGTGTATTGAGAATATAAAATCATGGATGACCCACAATTTCCTGATGTTAAACTCAGACAAAACTGAAGTTATTGTGATAGGACCAACGCACCGCCGAACTTCGTTTTTGAAAGATATAGTTACTCTGGATGGTATTACCCTGGCCTCCAGCACTGCTGTCAGAAATCTAGGAGTTATTTTTGATCAGGATATATCCTTCAACGCCCACTTAAAACAAACCTCAAGAATAGCCTTTTTCCATCTTCGTAACATTGCCAAAATTAGGAATATCCTGTCTCAAAACGATGCTGAAAAACTAGTCCATGCATTCGTTACTTCTAGACTAGATTACTGCAATTCCTTATTATCAGGTTGCCCAAATAAGTCCCTTAAGACTCTCCAACTGATCCAGAATGCTGCCGCACGTGTTCTGACGAGAACTAAGAGAAGAGATCATATTTCTCCTGTATTAGCTTCTCTGCATTGGCTTCCAGTGAAATCGAGGATCAAATTTAAAATCCTCCTCCTGACTTACAAAGCTCTAAATGGTCAAGCACCATCATACTTAGAAGAGCTCATAGTACCTTATTGTCCCACTATAGCACTGCGCTCCCGGAATGCGAGGCTACTTATGGTTCCTAGCGTCTCTGGAAGTAGACTGGGGGCCAGGGCCTTCAGCTAACAGGCTCCAGTATTGTGGAACCAGCTCCCAGTCTGGGTTCGAGGAGCAGACACCGTCACCACATTTAAGAGTAAACTGAAAACCCTCCTCTTTGATAAAGCTTAAAGTTAGGGAACGAGGAGTTGAAGCGTCCACCTAACCCGGCCCACTGCTTCTCCTCGTAGTCATCAGTTTTATATACTGTATAATTAATAATCTAGCGAGAGTAGAGGGAGGCAGGCCAGTACAGCCCGATCCGGTTGGGGAGAGTTCTAGCCCGACCAGGCACCTCTCTTTAACCTGCCTCTCTTAAGTTATGCTATTCAATTCTAGACTGCCGGGGAGGCTGTTCCTTCCCTAAGACACACTGAGCTGCTCTCTCATCTCTACTTGTTACTTTTGTATGCATCCGGTCCCAGAAATGCTTGTAACTAACTTAGCTCTGGGGAGTTTACTCCCCGGAGTCCTTATGATTCTCTGCATTTCCCGGCCGCATCCTGCTGCGTCCTGCTGCATCCGCAGCATCCACCCGTGCTCTGCAGCGCCACGTTACATCCCGCAACGCCCTGCTGTGATGTTCCTATGCACAGAGTAGTCAGGATCCGGTATAGGAGATTGCACTACTCAGTAGGACATGATGTGCCCTGCTATGACATGAACTTCCACGATAACCTTCAAAGTCACTGTGACTTCTAATGTGACTATTATCACCACTGTTCATCACGCCCCCAACCGGCCCGTCAGACACCGCCTACCAAGAGTCTGGGTCTGCCGAGGTTTCTTCCTAAAAGGGAGTTTTTTCTTGCCACTGTCGCAATAGCCACTGCTAATGCTTGCTCTTGAGTGAATTACTGTAATTGTTGGGGTTTTGGAATTTATAGAGTGTGGTCTAGACCTACTCTATCTGTAAAGTGTCTCGAGATAACTTTTGTTATGAATTGATACTATAAATAAAATTGAATTGAATTGAATTAATGCTGAAAAGTACCTAGAGATTTTGGAGCACAATATGCTGCCTTCAAGAAGACCTTTTCCAGGGACGTCCAATCCATGCATATTTCAACAAGATAATGCAAAACCACATTCTGCACACATTACAAAGTCCTGGCTGCGGAGGAAGAGGATACGGGTACTTGACTGGCCTGCCTGCAGTCCCGACCTGTCTCCAATAGAGAATGTGTGGCGCATTTGAAGCGCAAAATGTGACAACGAAGACCCCGTACTGTTGCCCACCTTAAGACTTGTTTGCAGCAAGAATGGTACAAAATTACACCTGAAACACTTCATCCGTTGGTGTCTTCAGTCCCTAAACGTATTTTAAGTGTTGTGAAAAGGAATGGCAATGTTACAAAGTGGTAAATGCTTTATTGTTCCAACTTTTTTTGAAATGTGTTGCAAGAACCAAAATAGAAATTTTGCTTTTTGAAAAATAAAACAATAAAAATCACGAGGAACACATTAAATCATGTGCTGTTGTATTGTCTGCAATGAAATACAAGTACATTTAGAAATCACTACTTTCTTTTTTTAATTTGTGTTTTCCATACTGTCCCAACCTTTTCTGATTTGGGGTTGTACATATAGAGATACATGAGAAGCAACATCCTCTTTGCAGTCACCTGGCTAATATAAGTTCTTTGCATATGTTATTGTATTGTTTTTGGAATCAGAGCGTATTTTGAATGTTATATGTACATATGGATGCTCAGCAGGTCAGTGTCTCCTTTGCAAATGCATATCAACAGAGCCGTAACAGCAACCTCTACAGCCTCAGTTATGTGTTCTGCTCTGGAAACTGCAAAGAAAGAAAGAAATAATTCTAATGATGTCAGTCCTCCCTGTCAGCCTGTCTGCAGACAAGGCGGCTTGTGTTGGTACTGCTTCTGAGCTGCCATACTGTCATTCATATCATTTTTCTGAAACCTCTTTATGTTCCCATATTTTGCCACAGATTTCAGTGGTTTGAGGAAATCAGGATTTTTATTTGCTTGTGGTTTGTTATGCTTTCATTTTAAAAAAGCAGCAGAGGAATGTTTCAGGTGCCAAATAGCAACGGTTGTCACCATAAATCCTTGTGCATGTATAGGAGTGGAAAATGGTGTGCAAGATACAACGTGAGTGTCCCTTAAGAAGAGTCTCAGCCCAAACATTTGTGTGGTTTTGTGCATGCAATGCAGGCATGTAGACGCACGTGAATGGTCATATGCAACACACATGAATAATTTATAATAAAAAATCAACTTAGAAATACATTATTGTGTTTTATTCATTCATTAAAAAGTACTTTTTGATCTTTTACCATGGCGTTCGGTATATTTGGCATTGTATTTGAGATTACAATACTTTGTCAATCTGGGAACATTATTATCATTATTATAACTCGTTGATATCCAATGCGGACATACATTTTATTTATTTATTATTTGTTAATTTAATAATAGAGATTGCATTTGGTTGTCTTTGATATTTTCCTGTGGGATAATAAAATATTGAATTAATAAACCTGTTAACTTAAAAATAAAAAAAATCCGTATGTATGGTAAAAAAAACAACAACATTAGCATTGGCAAACATTGGCAACATAGTGACACACAGATCCAAGACCTGCAGCAATACCTGGACCCTGCTCAACCTGAATGTAATTTTCCTCAGGAAGTGTGTTTTTGGATTGCACAGAAGTTGTAGGGAGGTGATCGGGGTGGAAATACAGTGAAGTAATGCAGGACATTTACCCTAAACACTGGAGTTGTGTTGTTTTCTGCGTCCCACTTGATGTTGGGTTCAGGTATCTAAAACACTTTGGTTAAGCCAGACAGACACAGTACAGATTCTGCTAAATTGATCGTCCCAGACTCATTTTAGAATCTGGCCATATTTCTGCCAGATCGGTTGTCATTTTTAATATGCCGTTTCATGGGGGGTCGTGACGCCTGAACCTGAACGATCAAGCTGTCGACGAGCAGTCTGATTTATGTCAGAAATGTTTTTTTACCCAGTTTGCCACATGGCTGCTATCGAAGGACTTGTTGCAAACTGTAATGAGCTTGTTATTGGAGTAGTATTTTATATGTTACGGCTAAGACTGCTAAGATGAAGCTGTGATATAAAAATGAACTTTTCAGAACAGACATAAGACTTTCACTCAGGATACTGGGGTTCATGTCTCATGTCAAACTGAAAGTCAAATGTTATTTTGAAATCAACCAAAGTTTTACGGACCTTAGTTTGTAACGCAATGATGTCCATGATGTCATGAGACGTACTCATTTTAGTAGTTTTACGTGACTTGTTTTATGCCAATACCTAATGTTTTACTAACCCTTAGTATCTTTATTGCCTAAACTTAACTAGTTTATTTTTCACAACATTTACTACACGTTTAAAACTGAGACCATTATGTTAAATAGAACGGTCACATGTTGACAATAAACAGTGTGTCGTTTTGGGAGCATTTAAAAACTGACTTATAAGGTCTTCAAGGTATGAGGATGTGTTGCAAAATGCACTGTTGCAAACTAGTGGTTTATTAATGTCATTTCTTGAGAAGGGGTTGGGACATCCTACATGTACGTAAAATGGAGAAGACTAGAAAGAGACTATTATCAGATAATTCTTTTCTCTCTAGCATCATATGAAGAGCAGAGAGCAAATATACTTAGATGTTAAAGACTTCCCTTCAACCCCCTTAGAATTGCACAACATATCTTATCTTTACCTGAAATAATGTTTTCTGGTTTTATAAACTGTAGTGTCATTACTAGTTAAACACTCCAATACCACTGTACATTACATTTGACTTCAACCAAAGCAGCACCTTGGATCTCTCCTAGCGAGGGTACATGATACTTTTAATTGTTAAGTAAATTCCTAACAATGTAAACTGATATTGACAAAGGGATATTTTTACCGGGAATAAATATCAGTGTATGTAAATATGTATATGTTTCTGTTCACTACAGAAACCAATAAATCACTGTTGGATGAGCAGCTGAAAGGCACTGCTACTTTTGACTTTTTAAAGTTGAGGGAAGGACAAAAATACACACAGTTAAAGTAAACAGTCTGCTGTGATTATGATTATGATTTCCTGAGCGAATTCTAACCATAACAATACTTATTATTGCAAGCACTCCTCTGATTAGAGAGACTGCCATGTAAAAACTGAAAAATTCTAATATTTTTCAGTTCATCAAAGGGCACAGTCTAACTGAGGACACTGTCAGGACTGAAATGGCCAGGACGGAGGATTTTCTTTCAGGCCAGCCAAAACATCTAGCGTTTATAAGTCAACAGCCAAGCGGCGTGCCTGAAATGATGGGTACTCCCCTGGTGATGACAAGGTCTGGCCCTCGGGAGAAGAAGTGTCAAGCCTTGGAGAGACAGCCTTTCGTTGAGTTTATGGTTTGAGTTAAAACGACACGCGATGTTGCATGAGAAGGGCAACAAAAATGTCCTCCGCAGGATGCCAAAAGGTCTCGTCAGTGAGATTCGATATGTTTCTAAAAACAGCAGATCTGAATATCTGATGTTAAAGATAAAGCCACATTTGTTCATTCATTTGATTCCAGATATTGCTTACTTGGCTGATAGGAGTTTACATTGAGTCAGAGCCTGAGCGGAGTTCTTGTTATCAGTATTTTGACTAGCTAATGAAAATCTTACTCTGTCCTCATTGTTTGTGACAGGGAAACTGGGGAATTCTCTTCATAAGACATTGAGCTGATTTGGGAAGATGAAACTGTGTGCGTGTCTGTGGTATGTACATATACAGTATGTGGTGTGTGTGTGTGTGTGTGTGTGTGTGTGTGTGTGTGTGTGTGTGTGTGTGTGTGTGTGTGTGTGTGTGTGTGTGTGTGTGTGTGTGTGTGTGTGTGTGTGTGTGTGTGTTAGAGGGGAGCCTGTCTGCTCTGTTGTTTACTGTCGGCGGTACCACAGATTGTTTGGGTGGGAGAGGTATTCCTTCTCAAGTGGCCAAAAAAATGGGGATTTAAGAGCAAACCACAAACAAAAGGGACTTAAAGAGGGGTTGTTATGGAGAACAAGGACTGTCTAGTCTCTGGGCAGATTTTAACAGACACGGATCTTCAGTTAGGGGCTGTAGCAACTCAAAGTCGGCCATTGCAAACCCCAGAGCCGGGGATCTGACCCCAGACCACCCTGACTCCCTGCCAGGACAGCAAACTTTCTGTTGCTGCCTTTATACGGGTTAGACCTGATGAACCTTAATCCTAAACCTTTAATGACATACATTTGTTTATATTAATGTGCTCATATTATGCTTTTTGGCTTTTTCCCTTTCCTTTATTGTGTTGTATATCTTTTTTGTGCACGTTATAGGTTAACAATGTGAAAAAGCCCAAAGTCCACCCGAAAGGGACTTACCATCTCCAACAGAAAACACTGTTCACTAACTGCTCCAAACAGCTCTATTGTAGTCCAGCCTTTACTCCCGTGACGAACATGCATCACTTTGTAACACATATATTATAATGCTCAACTAGTTGCTAGTATGACATGCCCTCATACTCTGCTTCTGACTGGGTAGTAGTCCTTACCTACCTACTGCGCATGTGCGACTTCCAACAGAAGTGAGATGCCTCACTCTGTAGCTGAGACCGAATCTGTCCTGATCATAGGCCTAAATGTAAAATATGTGTGAATAACTTCCCTAATAGATCATTCTAACTTCTAACGTAGGCTAAACATACCAGGTGGATAGTCTATATACACGTTTCATTTCCGGGACTGCTCTGCTGCCGCCGGAAAAAAATCCGCCCTATGTCCCATCTTTTCTGCCGGATGTCCGCTACCTTACGCTTTCTTTGTGTTGGAATTTTAAACTCTGGTGGATTTATGAGGACTATGGTTAACTGCTCCTCAGATCTCTGCAGGGTAAATCCAGACAGCTAGCTAGACTATGTGTCCAATCTGAGTTTTCTGTTGCACAACTAAAACAACTTTTGAACGTACACGTTCCAGCAAAACAAGATCCTTCCCGGGGCTTTTTTGCAGCGGCACCGTGGTACCGTGGCTCCGTGCGGCGTTTCAGCGCCCCCCATGATGATTGTGATTGGTTTAAAGACATGCCAATTTACCAGCGCATGTTTTTCTCCCATCCCGTAATGCTGGGTGGACTAGCCAGACCCTCCTCTGCAGTGCTGTGGAGGAGGGTCTGGCAATACGAGACGACCTGGTGGGTAATACTCCCATAAAGTAGGTGCGTTGTGTAAGTGCTATCTTAAGTGTTCTAAAATCCAGACACTGTACTTTTAGGTAATAATAAGAGGAGAAAATGTAGGATGATGAACAACAAGACCAATATGAAGATGTCTCACAACATCAACTAGGTTTCTGCACTGATGCTTGGACCCCAATGATTTGGTGGGTGGAATAAACAGTAGCATCTCTGCACCAATGTTTACCAGCCTGAAGACGATGTGATACTTTATGCCAACAAACCATTGGCTCAGAAAAATGTTTAAGGATATAATATTTTTCCTAATATGACCATAATGTTTATACGTGCTAAGACCCAAATACAAAGAGCAAATCAAGATCAGACCCCACTGTTTGGGTCAGCCTTTGTTCAACTGAATGACAATGATCAAAATGATCTTAGGTACTTTCGCAGAACCAGGCCAAAATCAATACTGTATGCGTGAAAAGTCAGAAACTTTGCATGACCATTATTTTGGTTTGCTGAAATGATATCAGTAGTATTTTTGTCCTGTCAACCATTTATCTGTTTTTGTTTTTCCCAACGGCCGAACGTCAGAGAAACAAAGTGTTTGACGCCTCGGGGAAGTTGTCAGCACACTTAGACACACAGCAGTGGAGCTGTAAGGCCATTAACCTCTCTGACTGCCTGCTCGCTTGTTAACAATAGACAGTATACAGCTCTGTTTCAGGTTCAGAGTCTCTCCTCACACCAAACTAGATACATAGGAAAGTCTAATGTTCACTTGATGACTTGGCTAAAAAAAACATGTTTATACTTCCTTCCCCTGTTACCAGGCCTCACCTTGAATGCACTTCTCTTCTGCTTTTCCAGCTCTGAGGTGCCATTATTAACATTAATCACCCCTTCCTTTAACTAAATTGGGGGGCTGTTAATCTAAGTGCATTTTAATGGAACAGCAACTCCCTCAATTACATCAACTCTTTCCAGCATGGTCCCTATTAAAAACAACCTTTTATTTAGGGAGGGGGGAAGCCACAGACGGAGAGGGAAACAGAGAGAATTAAGGGAGCCTTGGTTAATCAGTTTCACCTGCCAAAGTGAAAGCATATACCACAGAATGTCGTTTATAAGTATATTTTAAATCGGACACATGGCTCTGTTTATAAAACATTAAGCTACAATTTTACATTATGGGTACTTATCTGTAGTTTGGGGGGAAATTTGGGGCACCCCCTGAATGTGCGTTACTAAATGGCCCCGGTGATGTCACAGAGGTTAAGCTCACTCGGCTTCCCAGTCAGTTTGAATGAATTTTCCCCGTAACTGTAATTCACACAAACAACCGCCTACAATCAAAGACAGCACTTTGGAAGCTGGGAGCAGAACATCTGCCACCTTTGAGAATCAAAACAAAAGTCGGATGCCGCCAACCTTTGAATGGGCTGATCCCATGGAGATTTGGCTGTGTGAGTAGGATGTGTTTGTAATTGTGCTGGAGAAAAAGGTGTTTTGGAACAAATTACAGCAGTACAGCAGCATTACGGCAGTACTGACCGCACTGCCTAGTGTCGCAACATTTGTAGCACACAGACACAACACAGGGTCAGGGTACAGTAGCAGATGTTGATCTGGGAGTAAAACTTATAAATGCATTGAGAAGAAAAATTGGTTATGTCCATTAGAAAATGAAAGGGGCCCAATTTTGCTTCGCGATGCATCGCTTTCAGTTGGTTGCTTCTGTCACTGGGCCAAACAAAGCTAAAGTGAAACGATATTGCTTGCCAATTAGCTGGCTTTTTTTTTTTTTTTTTACTCTGCCTTCAAGTGTAGCTTGTAGACTTTTGATTTCCGAAATGTTTGGACAGCATTAGGGGTGTAACGGTATATTACGGTTCATACCCCAGTTTAGGAGTCACGGTTCGGTGCGAGTTCGGTACAGCGGAAAAATCCTTAAATGCATAAGGATACGTTTCTTTTCGTTATTTTGAACAGACAGTTTTGCAAGTGTCAAAGAGACACAACCCTCTTGTTGGGGATTGAGGTAGTGTTTTGTCCACTAGCAACTTTGGTAAACTATTTTCATTATAACAATAAGGAACATTGACATTACACTGTGCGGACACTGAAGAAACACTTTCCCCAAAGACAACACGTCCCAATAGGCTATAAAACTGAAAAGCACCTCTTATGCACCCAAACATTTATCATCCCAGTAATCTGCACATCTGGGTGATGCTGTCGAACGTGCATTAGCATGTTGAATGTGTTTCCATTCACATCCCCTACAACGGTGGAGCAACACTGACACACTATCCTTTTATACACAACTCTTTCTCGGTTTGTTGTTGTCGTAGTGAACCGGCAGACAGGTCTTCCGTCTCTGGCGTTTCATTTCATCGTTTCATTTAATCGTTTCATCAGCTTATTGTGCTAACCCCAACACATGTTACTAACGGCACACAGCTTAAAATTTCTGCATGCAGCTACGTGCACCGGGCAGCATGCACTGGCTGTAACCCCCGTGAGCCCTAGTTCCGATCCAGTATTCCCCAGCCCTTTGTCAGTCTCTCAATACCTACTGGCTTCCCTAACCTGTCTGTGGAACTCAGCCTCAAGCCCATTCCTTCTTTTTTTATTGACTCACAAAACATAAACAAAAAAAAACAAGAGTCAAAAAAGACAAAAGATACACAATTCTGACAATTTATCAACATGCAAATGAGTCCTGCCATTTCGAACCCCCTCCAAACCAATTTTCAAACCTGAACCAACCTTTACCAATTAAACAATATTTACAATCAATGCGGGTCTTTTTAAACGCCAAACTTTCTTACTTAAACAGCTGCAAACATTGCTAAAACAGGACAATTCCGGCCTAAGGGTATGTGTACCGAGTCAAACGTTCTCTGGGATCTGTTTTCATGCTAATCGAATGCGTCTCTAGCTTTAAACAACCTACGGCAAACTGGTGGTTAGCTGCTAACACTAGCTTTCGGGGCAGATGGTAAATCGCTATTTTATACCACTAACAAGGCTCAAAATAACACCACACTTCCACTGTAGCATAATGAGGGTTCCTACATGTAAAACGAAGCATTGAGAACTTTGTAAGTGTACAGACAGTTTATTAAAAAGATAGATTATAAAGACAGTAGTGTTCGTGTTTACATTCGGGCGCCATCTTGGAAAACAGTCATGAGCAGTCGAAGAAACGCCTTGCAACTAGTAACCAGTAACATAGCTCAAACACAGCGTTTGTGATTCGACTGCTCATGACTGTTTTGATTCAATTAGCAAACTTTTATGGTATGTAGGAATACCTCTACAAGTAGTTGGAATTGTGAGTCAGGTCCATGAATCACTGTTAGGATGTTAAGTGTTTCACATGACCAGTGAGGGGTAAAGCAATCACTAATGGAGCCTATCTGTCATTTCAAGTCCAGTCCAAATCTGCCATATGTAAATTTTTTATGGACTGCAAACAGCTGAATCAATATCTGCCTTTTCCCACATATTTGGAATTGCTGGTGACTATTCCATTTTCGAAAGGACAGTGTGCTCAAATTGCACAGTAAAGTAGTGTTCACACCAAACCAAGCCAGACTCTTGTCTCATTGCCACTTTTCTTCAATCTTGCAGCCAGGCTGTACTGTTATTGTTCGAAGTTCAGTACGATAGAATGGACTTTCTTGGTAGGAGGGCAACTCATAAATGGAGTAGGCACGCACACATGCACGCACATCTCTGCAATTTCAGAGGCTGATTACAGTGATCACAGTCAACACATTGTTAAAATGGCTCAGTCTTTTGGTATTCTGTAAAAGTTTGACTCAGGGCCGAGCTACAAGGCTGTCCTGAGTCAGCCTTGTATATTGTTGGAACCTTCTGATAAATTGACCATAAAGTTGATGATCAATTAACTGGAAGGAATGCCTTCTGGGCACTATTGAAATACAAAGGGAATTACAATTGTTTGACACTCTCACCTTTTTTGTCATTTTCCTTCTTTATCTACTGCAGTATTGAAACAAAAGGGTGCTTAAGGTGGCCAATCATTGTCTATCTTTTGCTCTTTGCCTTGCTTTAAAAACCTGGAGAAACTGGCATCTTATTTTAAAGGCAGAACAATTTAGAATAAAAATGGGTCAAATGAAAGCTGTACCTGGGTCCCAGCTCATCCTCACACCTCCAGGTGAATTCCCCGAAGCTCTCGTAGCGCTGGTTGTAGTGGTAAAGCACGCGGCGAAGCGTCGGAGCACCCAGATCCATCAGAGTGTTGTAGGCCGTCTGCTGCTCCTTCCCACTGGTGTAACCGTTGAACAGGTTGTAGATCTTATCCGCTATTTCTGGAAGTGCAAACACAATCACAGCTCAACGTTCGATAATTCACATAGTATCACGGCAGCTGCAAATGACGGTTGGTTTGTTCTACTCAAGGGTTAGTGTAAGTGACTCAGCTTTCTCTGGACACAGCACTGCCTTGCTGATTGTTTTGAGAGACACTAAGAGCTGCAATTAAGTCATATTTTCATTATTGATTAATCTGCCAATTACTTTCTTGATTTAACAATTTATTATATGGTCTATAAATAACAGAGAAAATATCCAAAAGATTCAATTTCATAAAGCCCGAGGTGACGTTTTCAAATGTCTTCTTTTGTATGACGCACTGTCCCAAACTCAAAGATATTAAGTTTACTATTACATAAAGAGAAAAGCAAAAAATCCTCACATGAGAAACTAGATCATTTTTGAGGATAAAAAAAATTATTGACTGATCATCAAAATAGTTTTTCGACTAACCAATCAGTCGACTAACCATTTCAGCTCTAGAGATGCGGTTAGGATTTGAGGTCCTATTGAGAGAGAACTTTAGCCTCCAATAAATATTCCACCACAGACGACTTTCTGTCAAACAATAGGATAAATCTATGGGGTCTCCATTAGGAGAAATTTGATGCTTTTTATTAACTACCGCTGCCCCATTTTGCATTTTAGATTATTAAGACAGATGTCATTCTACATGCATATTTTCACAATGATAACATCTTCAAATTAATAAATCATAAACATATCAATCTAAAGCCAAAGTGGTTGAGGATATTCTTTAAATTGGTAACTCGTTTTTTAATCAGGCAAGGAAGTTATTCACCTGTCCTGGTTAACAATGCCAATACAATCCGTTCAAAACGGAGCCACAGAGTGGATGTATTGTATTTCACACCATTCATGTATTTCCAGGCATTGAAATCAACAGGGTAAGCCAGTAGTATCACACTTCACTGGTTGGAGCATTTTTGCATTGGCCGATTCAAATCAGCAGCAGGATACGCAATAACATCTTGGCTATAAACCTCGTGCATGTACGGAGCAGGAAAGAGTTTCAACTTTCACTCTTATTTAATTTTTGACTCTATGGAATAACAATTTGTCACAGTCAAAAAAAAAAAAAAAAAAAATGAATATCCGCATGGAATTGTAGTTTTCAGTGACCATAAACAGTCCTGTTCCAGAGAAGAAAACTATCTCTCTGTGACTTTATGAATTACTCTATCTGATCTGAAAGTGATCTTTAACATCTGTTTTGTGAGGTCTTGAAACAAAGCAGAGAAAACAAAAAGAGCAAACGTTTGAGTTAGCCGTTCTTATTTTCAGATACTAGCAAATTGAGAAACATTATCTCCCTAATTTCATCTGATGATTATATTCCTGTACATAAATGTAGCAAAATGTAGAAGGTAAACTTCCTAACAATCACCTCAAGGACATGTACAGTGTTGGAAGATGAAACCCATCTCTGTGAGCCACCTGTGATCACTACAGAAAGATGATTCACCTCTCCGACTTTAGCTGTGTGTCTTTCCTCACCTTGTGCTTTGACGTCATCCACAGTTGGACACGGAGTTTTAATAGTGACTTCACTTGGACTAGAACGGCGCCCTGTGTTGTCTACTGCCCACAGCCGGAACCTAGACACATAAACACACATGAAACTCATTATACAATCTGCTGCTGATTGTGAGTGATAAATCATTCTCTACAAAACCTAATCCGGTCGTATAGATTTCCAGCAATGGACTTTGATGAATCTGCTGTACCAACATCATTTAATGCAGTTGTTGATTCAATTAGAAGGCTCCCCTTGTTGTAGATGAAAGCCTGCATTGCCAATACAGGACTTTCACTAGTGCTAGGCTGACAATAAGCACTTCTTTACAGGGCTAATAAGCTAATAGTCACTTCACTGAATAAATATCTCCACCTAGTGAGAAAAACACAAACTGCATCCACCTGCAGCACCAACAAATTACAAGCAGTAGCAGAGGATAAATTTCATCACATTTTTATCATCAGCCTGGAGATATATAGAGATATTTTACTCAAATTGCAGTTACAGATAAAACAAGATTTATGGACTACAGATATGTATAATTCACTGAAAAGAGATACTTGATATATTTCGAGTGACAGACTTTAAACATTAAAACCCTTTCCAACGTGTCTTCAAAGACTTTTGACGCAGCTGCAGAGTATGTTTCCTGTGTCACGCTTACATAATAGTGCACATTTCTCCACACACAATACATTTCCAACCTATAAGGCACCAATCCTAAGCTTTGTGAGGGCTCTGCCTGTATAGAAAACATAAGGAGTGTACAGCGTCCTTAAGGCAGAGACGACGCCAAGGCTCGAAGAGATGAATGAGCTGCCAGTCAGGATGGAGAGAGCAGGAGCCCCGCTGATGCTGGAATTAACATGGCAGGTGTAGCTGCTCACTCAGCCCACATACAACAAACAGGTTTTCCCACTTAATTTTTATTTTCTCACTCATCCCGCTTTTTTTCTTTCTCCAACACAGACGTTGCCTCTGCTTCTCCATTTCTTTCTCTCCACCTTAATCTGCCTTTTCTACCTACGACGTGTGTGTGGCTTCCCTCCTGGCAGTCTGTGAGATAAGTGTCATCATGTGTATGAGAGCATCTGGTGTGTGTATCTGTGTGTGTGAAATATCTTGGTTACTGCATCACATTGTTAAACTTCTTCAATCAGGCATACACACACAGACAGAATAAAGAACTATTCAAATGTAAAATCAAAAGATTTGTGGTGGATTACAAATTTATTTCAGGTATCAATTATTTTCGAAAGGAAAATAACCCAAAATATTCGGACTATAAAACTTCTTGCAACAAAAAAGTTACCTTAGCTGAAACCATTACTCGAATGCCTAGCTCTGAAATAACCCTGAATTACCTTGGTCAGGAAACGTGTCACACCCAACACATTTAGTTAGTGGTTGGTACAGTATGTGAATACTTCACTTGGGAATAAACTCACTCTTTCCCTAAGAACTATAAATACATCTGGAAACTATATTGTGATCATGAACTTCTGACTCAGCCTGTATTTGACCCACTGAAAGTGCTCATATTGTGGTTTTTGGCTTTTCCCCTTTCCTTTATTGTGTTATATATCCTTTTGTGCACGTTATAGGTTTACAAAGTGAAAAAGCCCAAAGTCCACCCCAAAGGGACTTACCATCTCCAACAGTAAACACTGTTCACAAACTGCTCCAAACAGCTCTATTGTAGTCCAGCCTTTACTTCTGTGACGAACGTGCGTCACTTTGTAACATGTTATAATGCTCGCCTAGCGGCTAGCATAGCACTCCCTCATACTATGCAACTGACAAGCTAGCAGTACTTACTGCACATGTGCGACTCCCAACAAAGATGTGAGATGTCTCACTCTGTAGCTAAAACAGAGTGCTCAACACACAGGGTGAAAAGAGGAACTGCAGCAATGTGCAGTACAACAAATATATGTTTTTTTCCAAGGTCCAATATGTAATATTTTTACTGTAATAAATCCAAAAATGACCCCAATGCGTCATTAAATATTAAGGAAACATGCTAAGTTGAAATACTATCTTTTCTGACAACAATGCTAATGCCAGTATTTTCTTATTTTGAAATTTCCGTTCCGTGATGGAATTTCTGTATTGTGTTTTGGCCTGTGTGTTGTTATCAACTGCTCAGTTTGGCAGCCAGGCCGGGTTGCCAGAGATACATGTAAAAACTACAGCTGTAACGTTAGTACAGCCATGAAAGCAGCAAACAAACAAACGGGATAAATGGATTCTAAAAACAAAAAGATTCTACCCGCCCTAAAAAAAAAAAAAAACGGCATGTTGCGTGACCAGAGACGTAACAAACCCCTGGTAAATATTGGAGATGTATTTGAAAGATGGAGACAGTTTAGAGCCCAAAAGGACACAGAGTTGGCTTATTTCCTTAAAAAAGGACACTTAATTTTAACCTACTGGTCGTTGTGACAAAGGAGTACTCCATTTAAGGGAAATTTGTCCATGCTGTCTTACCCAGAGTTCCATGAGAAGATCAATATGAACTTTCTCCCCGTTTGTTTAAGACAGATAGCTAAGTGGGGTGTGTATCATAGCTCAGTGCAGATTGTCGGTTTTCATGATAGCTAGCTAAAGAACGAATAAAAACAACAAGCAGGAAATCTCTGTGCCTTCTTTGGCAACTCCAAAACGATAATATTTTTTAATTCAAAGTCAAAACTAAAAGCTGTCAAATCTGCGCAAATAACACAGGGCAAAAATTGGCTTCAAGTTCAAAGTGAACGCTGGTTTTAGTCAGTAGATAGCTCCAAATGTGGAAGCTAACTGCTTGTTGTTTTGTATTTCTACATACACCAACTTGTTAATGTGCCACTTTCAAGATGTTGAAAGGCACCTCTGATGGAGCTAGGCTAGCTACTGTAGTTCCCACTGCTTACTTTGTGCTAACTTTATCTAAGCTAAACACATTAACAAATGCACAGAAATCAGTTCGCTAGGAACAGCAAATGTCTGTTTATAAATGTTTTATAAAATTCTGAATAAAAGTTTCCCCATTTCATACTACAAACTAATTGTAGATACTATAAACAACTAATATTTATAGTATACGTTTTTTGCACTTAAAATACAATAAATCAGCATATTGATCTTTTTTATTCCGACAGGAAATGATGCCATTTTTGCAACATGACATGTCAATTCAACTGTGACTTTGAATGGCACTGACAATAAAACTAATAAAAGCTAATGTATTTTTTAAGATTTCTGTTGTTTCTTGTTTTGGTCTTTCTGTAGCTGTCTCACCACATTCGCAATTACTCTAATCTTTTCCAGCTGTGCGTAGCACCTACAGTATTTTCTCTGTGCAATGCATTGTGGGACAAAAGTTTCCTGCAGCAGCAAACTCAAACAGCAACTGTTTTTAGTATGAATACTGACTTTTGTAAGTATACTTAATTTATTCACTTTTTAATAATTGTGAACACAATACATACTCAAAACTTGCTTAGAATGTGAGTGTATTTTATAGAAATGGAACATGTTTCTAAATGCAGTCAAATTGGTGTAAATAAAGCAAGACAGCTATATGCTTTACCTTCACACTCAACCCATCCGACAGTGCAGAAGGTCCTTTTAGAACTAATTTGGAATGAGATCTGGTTACTGGGTCAGTTCAGTTTGCTTGTTCATTAGAAAAGAAGAGAGGGACTTACATGTATGTGGTGTCAGGCTCCAGGCAGCGAATGATCATGCTGATGGAGGAGGACAGGAGATTGGGGATGTCCCCTAACATCACACATGGCGACCTGGCCCCAGACAAGATGTCATCCACAAAGCTCAAAAGGGTTTCTGCGGAAGAGAGAAAAGATACATTCAGAGTCATAATTCACCCAAGGGTTTACCTCAAAAGCGATTTGAGATGAGACTTACTAAAATGTAATGATTAATAATTTAGGGTTGTTGAGGTTTTTGTCCTCAAAACAAGTTTTGATTTCCTGTCTGCTCTTTTCTTGATTTTCTCTTTTTACAGTAATGTTCCATTAAGAGTAACTTTGCTTTGCTTACTGTTACAAAAATCTCAATTTTAGTCAAAACTCTTGAGGCTACTTTTGGACAACTTCTTTACTACTGTTCAGCTCTTACACAATTAGATTGTTGAGCAAATGTAAACATGGTGCATTATTTAGTGTAATACATTTTTTCAAGGTACTTTGAGGTAATAAAGGCAGCTCTGCTGAATATCCCCCAAGCTTAATAAGGTATCCGCAGAACGGGGATATGCCTTTTACTGTAGGTCTAGATTAATGCAACTTGCTCACTGCTGCACTGTAAACAGACATCTTAACACAATGTCAAACAGATGCTTTGTTCTACCACAACACACACTTTAAGTACAGTATGTACTTGTAGGGCCTGTCCATGAAGAAAAGAAAAAAAGGTTAGCTTAGGAGAGTTCTAGTGCTGAGTTTTATTTCCGGGGCTCCAGGCTAACTTTTTTCACTAGGAGTACAGTGGCCACCAACTGAAAATTTTAGGGACACAACCAGAAAAGTTAGGGGCACACACCGTAAATCAACATGCTAACCAAATATTCACATTTCTACCAATTTCCACTGTATTACTAATAAATACTTTGATAACAGATGCAGAAATTACAATATGCTGTTCACCAAGGGCACAGAAACCACTGTTGTGCCTGCTCGTCTCCGAGGAAGTGTAACGTCAACAGCATCGCGACCGCTTTCGGCTCGCCATTAATCATATTAAACGCTGTCTGCGTGAAGTTATGAAAAACTGTAACCAGACTTGAAACCACTTTATTGGCATTTCCATGACTCACTGTGACTTCAACAAAACTGCAGAGCCGACGTAGTTTGCACCGTCTGCAGCTCTGCGTGTGTGCGAGTGTGTGTGTTTGTGTCAGAGCTCTGCTCTCTGTCAATTTTCAGAGAGGACAGATAAGCTTGTGCTTATGCTCTCTCAGGTACCGAAATTTCGACGTTTAACATGTAAAAAAAGGGGGGCAACTTCACTGGTCGCACATGTGCGACTGGATGTGAAATTCAGTTGCACACTCTCAAATTTTGGTTGCAAAGTGCGACCATTTGGTCGCAGTCTAGAGCCCTGATTTCTTAAGGAAAGAGAGTCGTCAACCATCTCACTATGGAAGGAGTCTCTGTTGATTTTTTGGAAAAAGTTAATCCGATCAACTTCACATTTGGCTTGTGTATTGCTGAGAAAGTGCATGTTGAGTGTGAGCTGGCGAGATTTTCAGGACATATTTACTAGTAGTGCATGATGTAGCCTAGCTACACACTGTATAGCATATTAAGATGAGACCATATTAACTGGTTTACCACCTTAGCGACATGCTGGGTACAGCTCACTCTCCGTCGCTCACTGTACATTCAACAACATATGAACAAAGAGAGCTTGCTACAACATTTAAAGCACCAGCGATGTAGCTTTCAGAACGAGCGCTTTTGTTCCTGGTCCCAAATAGCAAAATTAAGACGCAAATTAAGGCTTTTGTTCCTGGAAATAGCCTGGTTCCACATAGCTAGCTGTTAGAATATGACGTGTACTCCACAAGGTAACGTTACCCCCAGGTTTCTTCAAGTTAAATTTAAGACTTTTAAAATCCTTTTTAAAACAACCTAGGATGAAATAATGCCAACTTCACAGCCATAATGGAAAATCAGTGTGGATTTTAGGCCTATTACAGTAGTGCGTTCCATTTACCTCGGCACTCTGAAGCCAGAGCTGGTAATTACATCACACCCGAGTTGAATGCGTTACATTTACAAGTTGGATTTTCACTGTTTTCATTAGCTACCGCTAGCCCGGTTAGCCATTGTTAGCAATACCAGTTTATAACAACACATTACATTTTTTTGTGCATACAAATAGCGTAACAACATGTCCACAGATAGAAGTTGAACATGCCTGTGTGAACGACTTATTCAGTGAGACACAAATAAGACAGAAGTGCACATAACTGTATCCCAGCCGGCACATGACCAACCTTCAACGTTGAAATGTGGTTGAAATAATGTCAGTTGTTGTTTAAAAAAAAACACCATTAAATATAATCAAAAAACATTATTAATTTATGTGAATTGTATGTAAATTGTATACTACTTATATTTTGATCATTGACCAATTCAATGACCTGAATGAAAATGTAAAAATAGAAAAAAACAACGATAATAATAATAATGTTAACAACAAATCAATTTTTTTTTTCTGTAGCCATTAGTATTTTTTGACCTGTTAACTCGCAAGATTACACACAAGCAATGATTTCTGGGTATGTGAGTTTGTGAAGGTGCAGCTCTATAATTAGGTTGTGATTAAAGGTGCAGTAGGTAAGCCTTATAAAACTAACTTTCTGTCATATTTGCTGAAACTGACCCTATGTTCCAGTAGAACTACATGAAGCAGGTAAAAAAAATAAATAAAAATCTGGCTCCTCTGGCCCACTACAGCCTGTAGTGCGATTTGCAAAAATCCACCCCTCCCTGTTCAGACAGCCAGGTCTCATGGCAGTTCGTTATATAGTTACGTTATGCAATCTATTAAGTCGTGGACAGGACACGTAAGTGGCGTTTTTTTCGTGTGGCGATTACGAAATTGAAAGCAATGCATTTTAATGGGAAGCATATTTCGTGATCCCAGAACGCTGACGGTAGCGAGTAGTATTGATAAGGTAAAAGGCCGCGCAAAGAGGTTGGTTGGGGTGGTGGATGGGTCAGAAAACACAGGACTTTCACCCGGGAGACCGGGGATCGCGTCCCGCGTGTTGCAGTTCCTTTGTCGGCGTGTCCCGCGTGTGACCGTCCCGTTATTGTGGCGTTTTATTTCCCCGTTGTGGCGTTTCATTTCCCCATTGTTGTGTGCCCCTGCACCCGTTGTTGCGTCCCGCGAGTAGGCGGCCCTGTCCCGTTGTTGTGGCCGACGTGCAGCGCCTCATTTCCCCGTTGTTGCGTCCCCCAGAGCAGGTTCAAAAAGCGTGACCTGTACACGTTCAAAAGTCGTTGCATGTACACGAAAAAAAACGTCAAAATCGTAATTTGTACACAAATGAATAAACCAAAATAACGTAAATATATAACGACCTGGCGTGAGACCGGGTTGGTTCAGATGCACCAATCAAGGCCAGGTGGGGTGTCTAACTGCGTGTCAATCACTGCTCATGCACACGCATTCATTCTCCTTGTAGGGGGAGGGGCTTAGGAGACCGTTTTGGGTTTTAGCGGAAAGGGGGGAAGAACTGAGAAGTTATCGATGTTCAAATTTTTGGGCTAAAACGTGGGGTATACTCGCCGCAGCCGACCTGTTCGAGCGCCAGTGTGAAGTCATGGGAGCGCTATAACTGTTTATACTCACGCGTGGTGGTTGCGACACTAGTTGCAGTCTTCTCCTGAACAGAGGTAGCGCTAATGAGGAAAGGCTACCGACTTTGCTATTTCTATGGACTAGAAGAAGAAGAAAAAGGTAAACAACGGCAGAAGTGGCAGCAGCATTGACATCAATGCTTCGATTTGATTCGATGACCTACTTCGTTGGATCAAACCTTTCATTAACTCTGAGAGCCCTCTGGTCGCGCAATCAAAATCCTGGCACGCCAGCGAGATCTACGTCATTTTGACGTCACATTGATGCGCGCCACCTCGGCTACGGCGACTGTAAAACGGCCCTAAGTCCTGGACCCAAGTGTGAAGTTGTTTGGATGAGGGATCAAGCAGCAATACCGGAGTCCAAGCAATTGGCCTGTTCCGACCATGCATGTTTTCAACGGGCACTGCACTAGCCTAGTTAGTGAAAATGACACTAATGTTAATATGTGTGACAAAGAGATTTTATTGACAGAATGATCAGACACAGGCATGGTTAGATACATCTGACAAAAAAAACGTAGAGAAAAAATATAGCACTCTTGGCCATTAACTTTCAGTTAGCCTGCGTGTTTGGTGTTGCAGTGATACATACAGTCCATTCAGTCAACTTTACTGCTGCAGATAGATGTTTAAGGGCATCTAGACACTCTATGCTAAGGGAGAAAAGTGTTACTCATTTACTGTCCGCCCACTTTCCCCCAGAACATTCCAAACAACAGTCTTTAGCTAAAAAGTTTTCTCTCACCTCTAGGTCTAGCTCCCCCACATTTTAAATAACTTAATCTTGACGCCTAAAAAAAAAGTCTTGACGTCATCTCCAAGGTTATAAAAACAACACACACTATATATCACACGCAATAAATAGGTGTCAAAACCATAAACCTTGCGTAAAACAAATTTAAGAAAAAGTTTTTTTTTTCACTTTAAGCATGATCTACCTTTGACAAAAGGCTTGTAAAATAAATAAAATTCAATAAAATGTTTTGATTATATTTATAAACAATATCTGAAAAAGCTTTAACAGATAAAATCAAGGCAGAGATGTAGTGGTGCATGACGCAGGTACATGGTGCATGGGGGGGATTTACCATAAAGCCTACCTACCTAAAATAGCCAGATATAGGCTGCAGCCAGTCATGTTGCAATATTTCATTTAATCTATGGCACTGACCGTGCAAAGAGATCTTTGTTCCCTGACTTTTACCTTTAAGGCAGCGCCCCCTTCCTGGCATTAAACGAAAAAGAAACACTGATGTATTAAACTGCCAATTAGATTAAATTACTAGTAAACCCACCTACCAATACACCACTGAATCAGTAATAACACCTGACTTGAGACAGAGAGAGAAGCCACCCTCTGACCCCCACCTCCTGCGTTTCCATCAGCTCCTCTTCAGGGCTTCTTTCTTCCTTCCCAGGCTGGCAGAGACACACGCAGCTAGCTATGTTTTCCCAGCTGGCCATGCGTACGTCAAAAGGGCATTTGGCCACCGAGGTGTGTGTTTCACTGTAAGGGGAAAAACCCTCTGCTTTGAAAAGCCAAGTCTGCTTGTGTGCAAAGGTGTGTGAAGTGATGGGTGCTCTGAGGTGGTCATCTGTGACCCTCCGATACACAAGCAGTGCCTGTCTGTGTGTATTTATACAATATGTGTGTGAAGTGATGGACGCCCCGAGGTGGTCACCTGTGCCTTGCCTCCACAAGAGCTTTCCCTCACTGTGTGCCTGCGTGGGTGTGTAAATATGTGTATGTGTGAGTGATGGGTGCTCTGAGGTGGTCACCTATGTCTTCCCTGTCGACCCTGGCCTGTGTCACCAGCTGGTAAACAGCAGGCCAAGTGCCATGGAGTCATGGAGAGAGAGCCTGAAGAAGAAAAAAGGTGTGCAGCAGCTGTCAGAGAGATGGTGTTTACCCAGTGCAGAGACTGACACTCGAGTGAAAGATATAAACAGTGCTGGTGATGTAAATGAAAAGTGACATTGTAAGGCTTTGCACCACTTAACATATTAATTGCAAAGCCGGTTTGAATGTCTGTCTAGCGTGTAAGGAGGTGTATAAAAAGGAAATAGTGTTTGTAACCTCGCGGGAGAACACCCTTTGGAAATATGTTGGGTAATTCTCTCAATATCTGAGCAAGTTGAGCTCTGAATGGGAAATTGCAACTAACATCAATCCTCATATACAGTTATGGCCTGTCTAAGCAACACAAGCTGTTCACTTTGGATTTGTGACCATAGTAACTACTGTATTTCACACCGTGTTTACCACAAAGGTCTCACACCGCAGACCTTTATGAGGCTAACTAAAACATACTTAAAGCTCTAATAAAAACTAGGTGTAACTTAGAATGGATTATTTTGTGGCTGGAAAAATAGGAGAAACCAGCATGGAGCTTTATATTATTATTTTCCCTTTCAGCTACAGTAGAGAGCAAGAAAAAAACAAGACAGAAAGAGGTTAAACCATTTCCTGTGTTTGCTTTTCTGTCACATGTCACTGTGCCGATTTTCTCATGAACACTGCAGCAGAACAATGTAGTGCTTTTTGAACAGGGATTTACCTGGGCTGGCTGTACTGTATTTGTCTATATATTGGACTCAATAAATCTTCCAACTGTGACAACAAAGCTGGTTGTTTGTCATTACCTTTTGAAATTGCCCATAGAGCATGAGTGTTTTTCTGATCTGGTTGCCCCTGTGGTTAGGATGATATTGTCTGTGAGTGGCTTCCAAAACACATATGGCTGCAACAAAAATAATGAGCGTGTTCTGGTCCAGCACTTAAAGGATAAGTTGGGGTTTCTAAAAGTCTATATACTCACATGCCATATGTGTGAAATCATTCCTCCCCTCTATACAGACTCCATGCTGACTCAAGTAAGCAGGCTACCTCTCGCCTCTCATGAGCCCTAAAGCTTGAGGGCATGCTAAGCATTAAGCACGCAGTTTACATTACATTATTTTCTCCTACGTCAGCACAACACTGTAGTTCATTTCCTGGATGATGTGTCTCCATGCATGCATGTTTTTCAAATCCCCGTAGGTAATAAAAGTTATGTCATGTTGAATGGGAACGCTGTTAACAGAGACGATCTGCATTTCCCTAATTTGTTAATTTATGCATAAATTTAGACAACTTCAGTCAGGATTATCTTCCCAAGCAGTTTCATTCCTCTTTGTTTTTTTAAGTGCCTATTTATGCTTTATAATAGTTTTTTTCTTTTCTTTTTCTTGGCGAGGTTATTCTTGAGAAAAAAAAAAAAGAGAGACTTTTACCTGGTTAAATAAAAGGATATATATATATTTAGGCATGAAAAAATAAAAGATAGCATGGTTTCAGTTTTTAACTGAAGAAATGTGTATTTCACAAACCAATGAATAAAATGAAAAAAAACACGATACGATATTTGTTTTGAATGCTGTTAAATTCATATATTAACATATTCTAATACTGTTCAATGCAATGCAAAAATCCTTGAACTTCACATCTAACTCCTTAACAGTACCTGTACTGTCTAACATCCAAGTCACAAACGGAGTAACATTAAATTGCAAAGTCACACAGACACATAACATCTGAGAAAAAATAAAATAAAAATCAGAACCTATTCTTTAAGAGGAAAATTTTAGTTTAATAATACTTTGGTCCTATTTTCATAGTTTGAGCTATCCTTTTGATTGGTAATAATAACATTGTGCTAACAAAGTTAATTGCTGAACAAGGCAACATCGCTTAAGACAAGTCTGATGGGACAAGAAACACGAGCAGTCAGACTATTAGACAGGTTGTAGATAAACCCAGATTAGTTAAATTTATTTGGAAGACAAAACAAATTAAAGATTAAATTACAACCCAACCCAATCTGTTGTTAACATCCATCACAGTTTACAGACTGGCCTCCAGGTTCAACTTGGACCTACATTACTTAGCATTAGCTGGACCGCTCATATTTCTTGTTCTTTCGGAGTTCACTGTAGCACTGTTGGTGTGTTCCCAGATCTCAGAGATTTGCTACAAAGTTAACAAACATGACGGCCAAAGCTAAACACATAAGACTCCAGGTTGAGATACACAGGAATTCTCCTTCCGTCCAAAGAAATCTGTTACATTGCTTTCTTGAACATTTTTAACGTTTGGCCTCACCTCAATCACTGATGTCAAGGCACGTATTTTGCCTTTGCAGTATAAAATGGACTGTGATTAAAGGGTTGTTAGCCAAGTACAATTGGGTGATCCATTTTCACATACACACACCCCTGTCTGCTCTGACTCCCAAACTGCCTTGCTCACATGTTGTAATGTGCAGGAGGAGGAGAAGGAGAAGGAGGAGGAGGAGGAGGAGGAGGAGGAGGAGGAGGAGGAGAAGGGAGACTGGCTGTAAAACAATTGTTCATGAACCCTTTAACAAGCCCTTGCTCAAACACAAAGTCCTAAGCTCATTAAAACACAGCGTTGGTGCAGATATGGGTGTCTGAAAATATGAAAACACCTTAAAGCCTTTGGATCACTTTTAGACTGTGGTGAACTAAACCTGCATAACATTATTACTCCGTGGGTTCAAGAGCTGCCATCCATTCTTTATCTGTCCAATCGTTCATGTCAATCCCATCTGTCCTGCCAGTCTCCTCTGTAAACCACCTGAAGCAGCAGAACTGTGGTAGCCAGCCCAGTGAAAACAGTTTGAGGAACCCCACCGTGCACTGTCATGACGATAGGAATTCTTTATTTAAGTGGCCTGCTGGCCAGAAGAACAGAAAGTGCACCTAACTTGACACTAACAAATACCTCAGTTAAAGGAAACGGGTAACACTGCGAACACTGTGTGCTGCCATGGCATTTATGGACATGACTCAACACCAGGGGAAAATACAAAGAAACAAAATGTTTCTCTTGTGCGTTGATTGCTGACAGACAGCTAGCTTAAAAAATAAAAAAATTGATTCTGGAAGCAAATCAGAGCAATACTTCAACATTGATGGCTGCAGACTTGGCCAGCTAGTGAGAGGTACTACAGTATGAACTTGAATATTCCTAACAAAACAGTGTGTGAACCTTGCACAGATTATTTCACTTATAGGCTTAATTCCTGAGCCATTTTATCACCATGAATCTCTGCCCAGGTTGCAAACTTGTCCCCTGCAGGGTTATTATGATTGTACATCCTCTGCACATATGCATAAGGCCCCTTAAAAATGCTACAACTTTACAGGAGCAAGGAGTTCCTAGATTTACTGTGAGCCGCAGGACAAAAAAGAAAGCAATTTTTCAAAGCATGGGTTCCGACGCAATTATTATCTATCAAGATTCTTATAGTCATAATGTTTAATGAGATAAAACAATGACATGAAGGAGAATATATATCTTTTGTATAGTGAAGAGATTACAGGTGGTGGCAAAACAGCAAATGAATGACACTTTGAATCAAAAGAGGAAATTGAAGGTCTGATATTTATCCCATCTTGGAAGTGACGGTTGGCAAGACAAAATAGCACATTTTGAGTAACTTAGATCTTTCAAAACATATTGAAATGTATTTTCTCTTACTTGGTGTTAACAGGCTGTGCTTCCCATCTGAGGAACATGATCATGCGTTTCATTTCTACTGCACAGCCAGGCCGGCTCATCCGGATGACATTTATAGACTGTTTAAGGTTCAGTTGGGAAGTGTAAATCTGTCTTTTTATTGAAATCAGTAAATCTGCTGTAATGATCATTTACAAAATGAACATCATGCTGCTGCTGAAGATGATTTAAAGCTAGTGATTGAGACTTGAAACTCATTATTAAAATGTTAACTGAGGTAGCAAATCAAGTGAGAAGTAGGGTAATTTCTTCATAGACTTCTATACAATCAGACTTCTTTGTGTAACCAGTGAAGTCACCTTTTGCTGGCCATTAGAAAAAAATGCAGGTTTAAGGCACTTCCGCATTGTCTTCATTCCGCTTGGCATGAACAGCACATTGGAAAAGTTATCCCTCACGACTTTCTTCCAGAAAGGGTATGTTTTAACCCAAACCATGATCTTTTCCTAAACCTAACCAAGTAGTTTTGTTGCCTAACCTAAACCTAACCAGGTTTTCTGGCAGAAAGGCTAACTTTTTCCATGTGCGCATGTACACTACTTTCTGCAAACAATCACAATGCAACACGCTGCATTTTATTGATAGAAAAATGACAGATCCGTGACACAACACCTGGCAGTGATGACGCAAAATGGGGACCGAAAATGTCGGAAATCTCAATTTACTGCTCACTATTGACTAAACTATTGAGAATCCGAGGAGTGACCCTCAGGCACGGCATGTGGCTTCAGTTGGACTTTTAAGTTATCTGCTTCATTCTGTAATTCTGTTTCCATCACACTTTATCAAGTTGTACTTCATTGATACACAAACGTTTCTCGCAAGTGTAAAAGCTTTTTTTGGGATTGAAAATGTGCATAAAAACAGCCAGATGGAAACACACTCTCTGTGTGTTACACGGAGCATAACATTCCAAATATGACCAAAGGTAACACCAAATGAATTGTCTCTTTAAAGATAATAGATTTAAATCAGGTTAAGTAAAACAGAGTCCCACTTGCAATGGAAAATCATGTTCTACGCAGAGCAATAAGATGCCACACACCGTGGAGACACAGTTCACTTGTCATTCAGCTGGAGTTGTTTACCCTCAGCATTCTTAAAGTATGATTTGTTGGAAAAATCAAGGATTGCCAGGAGACTGATATGAGTTATGGGATGTCTCACCTTTTGAAGTCCTGCCTGATGTCATCAGTTCAGTTGTGCAGGCCTGAACCCTTATCAGACATCAGATAGTCTTTCCTGTCTGTGCGTTATATACAGAGCTGGAGTTGAGACGTTTCGCTTAAAGACTAAAGGCAGGCCCATAGCTAGCAGGCAGGCTAGCCTTTATCTAAAATTCAAAAATACTTAAACAAATGAACAAATGACAAATGAACGTGATGTATCTTCTTGGTTTATTCCACTCAGAAAGAGAATGAGATTTTAGGGGGAAGTAACATATCTGAGCTATTTTTTGACAAACATCTACCCATTATCTGAGACTTTAGGTCACTGTGCACAGGTTTCAGTTTTGCTTTCTGTACTGACACGATGGTACTGAACCTGGCAACCTCATTGTGACAACAAATCTTCAGGGTGTTACGCACAGTTACTACATTCTGCAGAGGTTAAACAAATTAGATGTTGGTAGGTATTTTTTTACTTTTTAACTTTAACTCAACTGCTTCCAGTCAGGGTCCCGCACCAGATCAGGAATCCTGCAAAAAAGTAGTGTAACGGTTAAGAAATATTTTTATATAAATTCACAGGTATATGGGCACGTTTAAAAATGAACTAAATGCGGGCTGGCAGCGAGTGAGAACAAAAATATGTTTTTTTAGTGCATTGTTTATACATACAATATATACAAACTGGCACAGGGATTGATTGACATCAGTTACACTGGATTTTACTTTGATACAATTACAGGTAACGGGTTGGTTCTGGTACTGAACTTTGCGGTTGCGGGCAAGTTTGCAAAACTGGATCCGTGCTGGACTCTGTCTTCAGTCTTAAAGCTAAGCTACACTAAGCACATCTCGACTCCAGCTCTGTAGTTAACACACAGAAATGGGATTGACATCAATCTTCTTATCCAACTGTTAGAACAAAAGCACATCATTTTATTTTTTATTTTTTTAAATGCTATGCAATACAATTAGTCCTGCAATAACATCAGAATGGCAACTGAGTTGTATTTCACAATGTAATAATGTCAAGTCTACATTTTCTTTTGTTTCTCTTCTGCTATTATAGCACCATGTTTTACAGTGAAATCAGTCATCCACTAAAGCAGACATCAGCTTTAGAGAGGCACGTATCATGAACCTGATGAACTCAGAGGAGGGGGCAAAACAGGAGTGAGGCAGCGAGTGGGAGAGAGCTCACACACAAACACAATTACTGTATACACAAACACACAGATGCTGCCTGTAATGGTAAACACTTCGGCCTGAATGTTCTCCTCGTTCTATCCTGCAACAGGTTTCACTCCAATTTATCCACTTCAGTTAAAGCAGACAGCTTCCTTGTAACTAGCTGTAATTGGCGCGCGCGCACACACACACACACACACACACACACACACACACACACACACACACACACACACACACACACACACACACACACACACACACACACACACACACACACACACACACACACACACACACACACACACACACACACAGGCAGTAAAATCCTTAACAAATAACATCTGGACTTGGTTCTCTACCTTTCCATTGAAAAAGGCAAAGAGACCAGCAACACAACAACAACAGATCACGACAAATCCTTCACTGTTATTTCTTGGCATTTCAGAGCTGGTCACAACCACTACCAGACCATGATGTTTGGCCACACAGAAAGTTTTTTTTTTTACTTTTAAAGAACTACAGAAAGAATATGTGTGCTGCAGAGCTGCCATTTGCGTCACGAACATTACATCTTCAGAGAGGCAATACATTGTTTTATAATTTGATAGAAGTGCATCTGACCAAATTGATAGCAGTTGCTGTGAGAACACTTTGAACGCCAACCATACATTTTGCCAAATATGTCAATAGAGGAATGTAATACTTTGGACAAAGGTGGATACATCAGTCAATAACAAACCAGCATTTTATCAGAGGGATGAATGTTGCATGTCCATCATGCCTTGTAAACAACTGAACAGTTACCAAACAATAAAACTAAACCTGCATGTCCACTTATGTGGTTTTTATGGGGAAGGTCAAGATTTTGGCTTCCCTCAATAGTTCTGCTTTCTTTCATCTCTGTTACTCCCCCCATCCCTTTTTATTTATCTGTCTTTCCCCTTACAAGTTGTCTCAATTGAGCTCCCCTCTCTTATGAGCAAAACACTGAAACATTTTTTAAGTGCTTCTGGAGTGTTTAGGCTGCCTGTCAGTTGTTCCTCTCACGCAACCAACTTCTATTTCTACAAATGAGTTCACACCGACTTGAGTGAAGCACAATCCCCCGTAGGGAGTCATTAAAATCAGACAGATTTCAACTAGTGTACTAAATCTACCACGATCCATCACGGCCCACAGTTTCCCGATGAAATTGTCGGTTCCACTGAGGCTTCAAAGTTTTGGTGGTATTCCTCATAGACATTGAAAATCATGGTGAAAACAGTTTAATCAGCCGCTGTCCTTTCAGCACCAAAGGAGCTGTCCTGATGGAAGGACAGCTTGTTTTTTGTATAGTGGATGGAGGTGGTATACTGGTTAGATTGCTTCTGTAGTGACTATACATCCTTCTGTCCTTTCTTTTGAGAACCCTTTCCTTTTCTTATTGACTCTTATTGACTCTTATTCATTAGTGTGCAATGAAAGACGCTTCTCTTTGACTTGTTTCTCATGTAAAACAGCACAGACACGCTGCATCTCTTTCCAAGTTCTCTCCCATTGTTTACAGCTATCCTGACATGTTAAAGTAGAGAAAAACTAACTGATAATGGCATATCTGATAATGCTGGTTAGGGCTTAACACTTTTGCAAGACACTGTATCTGTGTCACATTCTCATTAGGGGCTGAGCCCCCCTAAAGATCTGATCCTAGAATGGCCCCTGGTGGCAACTAAGGTAAATGCAATACTAAGGCCTTCCTTTCTTTGAGCATACAAGCATAGTTCGCTCTGCTATTCATTTGCATGCAGTGTAAGAGCTGTTTGCAGAGGGCAACAGAGAAGGTTGTGTGTGGTATTTACAAGAAGAGTAACAAATCCACATGGAAAATGATAAAAGCAGGGCTGGAGGTGAATCAGACAGTACCGGAATGCTATTACTTTTATGTTTTTTTAATAATTCCATGACCACATGCCAAATAGACTGATTAACCAGTGTAGCTTAACCCCTGACATATAGTTAATTTATCGTTTTAATGATGATGCCCAAAGAGGCCCATCAGGTTTCTAACAAAGATTGGAGCCAAAGTTTCGCTTTTTAATTCATTTATTTTAAGGCAGTTAAAAGCTGCTATCAGAAATTACACAGCTGATAATATGGCACAATCTAATGAAGTCTTTTAGTACTGCCCTGTCTTAATTAGAAGATTTGTCCCGTCCCCCCGTTGTCTGTGATGGTGGTTTGGCTTTTAAAGTCCAACTCAGAAGAAAAAAGTATGAATCTGAGTAACTTCACATTGTGAATGACCAGCAGAATAAATATATATAAAAGAGTGAGTATGTGCACATGTGTCTTTGTATGTATCAAGACACAAACATACACACAGACAAGGTATTGGAGACTTGTAAACCTGAATAAATATTGCACTGGATTTAATGTAGCTGGTTTAACGATAGGATAGATTGATGTATGAAAGAGTTTTTAAGTCTGATGCGATTGAAAGAATGAACTCTAAAGCATCTGTTTGAAGGCAGAAGCTGATATTCTCTGTGCAAAACCTGTGAGGAGTCATTTGAAATATTCCTGGCCAGTCTGAGCATACTGTTCAGACTGGAACATACATGATACTCTGAATTACTAATATGAAAAACAAAGAAATTATTTGGCTACTAGCTCTAAAGGATCTCAACCTATGGTGAAAATAAACACGCTGTTGTATTTATTTGCAGATACATTCTATATGACAGGTGCATGAGAGATTTCCATCTATCATGACACACAGATATTTGTAGACTGGGACTTGACTGATTACAGTGTTGTGAATCTTCACTGGGGTCAGTGGACAATTCGGGGGATTTCCTCTGTCTTCACAGTGTTAATAATGAGAGCGTTTTTAATCACACCATTCAACTAACCAAGCCACGTTGCCCTGGTACAGTATAGGGTCATCAAATTTGGTAGACAAGGTCAATAGAGTGGAGTCATCTGAGTATTTTAACAGTACATAATATATACTTCAAATAATTGTGTAAGTAGTAAACAATACAAACGCAAACGGGACAAAAAAATGCGATTGAAGTTTAGAAACATTTCGAGTCTCCCCTCTTTTGCCTCACAATGGTTTTGTCCACTAATTGCTTTCCTGTTAACCGTACACAGAAGTCCGGTGGGAGATCGAATTGCATTGCTTCAGTAAGTAGGCTGGCAAGGCTGTTTTATTCACTTTAAACATCGGATAAAGTGATTATTTTCTCTAATACAGATGATGCTAAGTCATTAAGAAATTAGTCACGAACAAAAAAATTATGTATTTTTCCACGAGTCCGCTACATTAGTAGTTATAACGTTACTACGCTTGTTTGGTAGCTTGATGGATAGTTAATTAGCTAGCTTGCTAATTCCACCCACCGTGGTTTCGTGCTACACACTGGTTATGGAAAATAAACCAAACAAAGTAATTCATCTGGCCAGAGTGTTGAGCTTTTCTACGCTGTGACAAGAGTGTGTGAATGAAACAGTAGGTTGTTGAACTTTACTAACTTAGTGTCTGGCTGGCTGGCTGGCTAGTAACTTAGCTTGCTTGCTAGGAGGTTCAGTTCTCAGTTCAGCATCATCTGTATTAACATTAGAAAAAAAGAATTACTTCATCCAATGTTTAAAGTGAATAAACTAGCCTTGCCAGCCTACTTACTTGAGTACCACAACTACACATATTCTATATAAGTACAATGTTGTATGTATTATCTGTGTCCCCTTCAATAATTGCTCTTAAGAAATTTTATATTTATTGTCCTCCCTTTCTGCTAGAAGAAATTCATGCCCATGGGTATCATGGACTCATACTGCATCATGCACATGATGCTGTATGACTGTACGACTTGATCAAAACAACTGTTTTGTTTATTACTCTATGGTTTAGCAAAGAAAGAGTTTGTATCCCTCTCTAAAGATGACATCAGGGAAGCAAGAAACCTTTTGTGATTTGAACCCTGGCAATGCAAACTAGCCATTGAAACATGGCTCTGGACCCAAACTAATTGATAGGGATTGGAATCTCAGGGGATCACCTCCAGCTATGCCTGTTGCAAAGAGGAAAGCGCTGACTCCCATCTGTTTATGTATTGAACAGCAGTTCAAAGAAACCCAGACTGTTTGGAAGCCCTGGGTGGGTCCTACAGAGAGGTCCAACTTTAGACTCCATAGGGAGACATCAATGCTCATGTTGGCAACGATGGAGAAACCTGGACGGAGAGGGATCTTAAAATTGTGTGGTATTTTGTTATTGAACTGTCATGGCCTATGCAAAACCATGTACAACCATGAGGCACTTCACAAGTGTACGTGGCAGCACAGCACCATGCCAAAGATTGATGATGAACTTTGCAGTCATAACATCAGATCTAAAGCGTGTGCCTTGGACACTCGAGTAAAAGAATGCAGAACTGTCAACTGATGACCACCTGTGGGTAGTTGGAACAGATGGTTGGGGAAGCTGCTAGACTTGATTAACCTCAATGTGCAGTAAGGGTGAGCCGGGCCCCTGTCCAGAGGATGCTTAAGTCCTACCTTTGTAGGACTTTCCTGCATAGTAGGGGTGGTTCGGGACATGGCAATATTTGGGAGGGTCAGCACCTTCAAGTCTGAGGCCATGGTAGTCTCTAAAGTGGTGGTGTTTTCCAATCTTGGGGTCCTGCTCTTGAATGACGGTAAGATGCTGGCAGAATATTGCCTATAAATATATAATTCAATTCAATTTTATTTATAGTATCAAATCATAACAGAGTTATCTCGAGACACTTTACAGATAGAGTAGGTCTAGACCACACTCTATAATTTACAAAGCCCCAACAATTACAGTAATTCCTTCAAGAGCAAGCATTAGCAGTGGCTATTGCAACAGTGGCAAGGAAAAACTCCCTTTTAGGAAAAAACCTCGGCAGACCCAGACTCTTGGTAGGCGGTGTCTGACAGGGCTGGTTGGGGGTGTGATGGCGATAATAGTCGCATTAAAGATAGTGGAACAGTGACTTTGAAGGTAGTCGTTGTAGTTCATATCACGGCAGGACGTTGCGGGATGAAACGTGGCGCTGCAGAGCATGGGTGGGTGCAGCAGGACGCGGCCGGGCGTTGAAGGGAATCGCAGAGCTAACATAAGGACCCCGGGGAGTAAACTCCCCAGAGCTAGGTTAGTAACAAGCAGTTCTGGGACAGGATGCATACAAAAGGAAACAAATGAAAACATTGATGAGAGGCTGTACTGGCCTGCCTCCCTCAACTCACACTATATTATTGATTATATGATCAATAAATCTGATGACTACGAAGAGAAGCAGGTGGGCCGGGTTAGGCGGACGCTGCAACTCCTCACTTCTTAACTATAAGCTTTATCAAAGAGGAGAGTTTTCAGTTTATTCTTAAATGAGGTGATGGTGTCTGCCCCCCTAACCCAGACTGGGAGCTGGTTCCACAGGAAAGGAGCCTGGTAGCTGAAGGCTCTTGCTCCCATCCTACTTTTGGAGACTCTAGGAACCACAAGTAACTCTGCATTCTGGGAGCGCAGTGCTCTAGTGGGACAATAAGGTACTAAGAGCTGTGCTAGATAGGATGGTGCTTGACCATTTAGGGCTTTGTAGGTCAGGAGAAGGACTTTAAAGTCAATCCTGAATTTCACAGGAAGCCAAGTCAGAGTAGCTAAAACAGAAGAAATATGATCTCTTTTCTTAGTTCTCGTCAGAACACGTGCTGCAGCATTCTGGATCAGCTGGAAAGTCTTAAGGGACTTATTTGAGCAACCTGACAGTAGGGAATTACAATAGTCCAGCCTGGAAGTAACGAATGCATGGACTAGTTTTTCAGCATTGTTTTGAGACAGGATATTCCTAATTTTGGCAATGTTACGAAGATGAAAAAAGGCTGTTCTCAATGATTGTTTTAGATGGGCGTTAAAGGATATATCCTGATCAAAAATAACTCCTAGATTTCTGACAGTAGTGCTGGAGGCCAGGACAACACCATCCAGAGTAGCTATATCTTTAGATAATGAAGTTCGGAGGTGTTTAGGGCCCAGCACAATAACTTTTTTTTTTTTTTTTCAGTTTAACATCAGAAAATGATAGGTCATCCAGGATTTTATATCTTTAATACATGCTTGAAGTTTAGCTAACTGACTTGTTTCGTCTGGTTTGATTGATAAGTATAATTGGGTGTCGTCCGCATAGCAGTGATAGTTAATTGAGTGTTTCCTAATGATATTACCAAGAGGAAGCATATATAAAGGAGAATAAAATTGGTCCAAGCACTGAGCCTTGTGGAACGCCATGTTTAACTTTCGCGTACTTAGAGGATTTATCATTAACATTAACAAATTGAGATCGATCAGAGAAATAAGACTTAAACCAGCTTAGTGCAATTCCTTTAATTCCGACTAAGTGTTCTAATCTCTGTAACAGGAATGTATGGTCAATAGTGTCAAAAGCAGCACTAAGATCTAATAAAACAAGTATGGAGACAAGTCCTTTGTCTGCAGCAGTTAGAACGTCGTTAGCAATTTTCACCAGTGCCGTCTCTGTGCTACGATTCTTTCTAAATCCTGATTGAAAGTCTTCAAATAAGCTGTTGCTATGGAGAAACTGATTAGCAACTACTTTCTCAAGGATCATGGAGAGAAAGGGAAGGTTAGATATAGGTCTATAGTTTGCTAAGACCTCAGGATCGAGGGTGGGTTTTTTCAGAAGAGGTTTTATCACAGCTACTTTAAATGACTGCGGTACATGACCTGTTAATAGAGACATATTGATCATATCTAGTAGAGAGGTGTTAACCACGGATAATGCTTCTTTGAGTAGCCTCGTTGGGATGGGGTCTAAGAGACAGGTAGATGGCTTTGCTGAAGATACCTTTACCAATAGTTGTTGAAGGTCTATAGGATAAAAACAGTCTAAGTATATGTCAGGTCTAGTCGTTCTTTCTAGCAGTCCTGCGTTGAAAGGTGAACCATTAGAAGTTGAGGGCAAAAGGTGATGAATTTTATCTCTAATTGTTATAATTTTATCATTAAAGAAGCTCATGAAGTCATCACTACTTAGAGCTAGAGGAATAGATGGCTCAGTAGAGCTGTGACTATCTGTCAATCAATCTAGAAGGGGACTTGGGGGTAAACTCAGGACATCCTTGAGGGATAACATATTTCATCTAGCCTGAGAATGCCTCGGGATTCCCCAGGTGGAGCTACAATGTGGCAAACTAAAGGGACCTCTGGGCTGTTGCTTCCTCTGCAACCTGGACTCAGAAATGCAAGGGAAAGTTGAGGTTAAAATGTCACTTATGTGTGGAAATTACACACTGTGTTAACACCCAGCTATGTAGAAATGAAGTGGCCGACTTTGGATTGCTCAAGATGAAGTGCTGCGCTCACCGCAGTAAAGAGAAAGCAGGTGGGAAGGGTCAAGCAGTGGCAGCACAGAGGAAGTGACTGGTGCTAAGAGGAAGCTCAGCCTGCTTTAGGTTTGGGCTGAAACAATCCTGTTCCAGTCACCCCTGGTGTGCATATGCATGTGTGTGTGATGTAGATAGGTGAGTAATGTGTTTATTGATTGGAATCCGTGTTCCACTGACCCTTGAGCAAACCTTGCCCTCGCTGGGTGATCAAAGCTGTTACATCATCGGATTGCTCCCAGCTCAGGGGATGTTTGTTTTCACAGCGAGACTGGGCCAGCTGAGTGGTGCCCTGACTTAAAGCAGACTTCCTATTCATGAAGCTTCCACACATCTGTTGGGGACCGTGCAAATGCGTGTGTGTATGTGTGCGCTTACACTATGATCTCACCTTGTGTGCCTGAAGCTTGTTACGGGAGAGATTACTGCACAAACAAGCTGTTGTCAGCTCCAGATCTAGCCGAGTCCAGGATGCTATAATCATCAGCTGTATGTATGCAGACTTATCTCACATTTCATAACCACAAACAAGATTAAAAATACTTAAATGCAACCGTGCAGCCATCAACAACAATATGCTTAGTGTATAAACAACACAGCTTTAAGGATGTTATGTAGAAAATGGGGGGATATTCCGACATCTGTTTCTGATGAACCTGCAGAGAAAGTAAAAGGCAGATTCTTCACAGATGATCAGTAGTGTCTGTTCAGATCTTTTCCCGTAAATGGATGCTCTGTTTTTACTGTCCTTCTGGAATTTATCATGCAACCCATTTGGGGATTAAATTCGGGGAAGAAGTCATATTTCAGATATTGAAGTAGCATCAAACACAAATGTGGGTGGTAGAGGAGTAGGGAAATATAAAGAGGTAAGAGGAAAAACAGAAACTATCTCTGGATGTAGTATAATGTCTATCTACTGTACTTATTCATCACATTTACACAATTGCACATTTGGACCGGATTGTATGACATTGTGCTCTTTTTACTGTCTCTATTTAAAAGAAAAAAGTTAGATATAAAAACTGGAGTGAGAGAGAGAGCATGAGAGAGAATATCAAATAAAAAATAAATGATTTAAACAGCAGATTCACTGCTGTCATTCTGATTTTTAGCTGCAATATCATTAACGTCATTATTTTCTAATGTAACATGTCACTTTGATCAGTGTTTTACCCTGATTTGCTGCTTGCAACCTGTTTCAATAATTGTGTTTCATCTTTACCTTTCCTTGTTTTGTTCTTTTACTTTTTAGGGAGTCTGTTGTAACATCTGGCCAGGGACTACAAATTAAAAGCCTTTTGGCTTTTTAAAATCCAGAGCATCCCTCATTCTAACCACTGAAAGTACATTTATTTATTAAAATATCGTCAACTGACAAACTGTATGTCCGCAATTGTAGAGAACAAGTCCATATATTCTTGTTGATGGATTTCACTTGTCACATGTCTAGGGAGGGGATTCCAACTGATCTATATTACCACATTACGCAAAAAATCCATCCATTATAACTCCTAATTTATTATCCTATAAAACATGATGCCGTAAATCCATGGAGCTGGGGGTTTCACTATTTCTTTGTCATAAGAAAGTTGTTAGGAAAATTACTTTAATGCCCTTAAAGTAATGGTTCGGAGTAATTTACCCTCTGGTCATTTGCACCATGTGCTCGAGCCAAACACCCCCCCAGAAGCTTTTTTCACCTGGGTCTAACATTGGACGAGTTAGCGTAGAGTAGCGTTAGCCGCTGAATAGCTTAGCGCAGGGGCTAATGGACCCACGTTTGTATCTCTTAAATGACCCCACTAATAATGCCCGAAATGATACCAAAGGTCTACACTAGTATATATAGGTTATGCACTCATAAAACGATGGATTGGAAAGTTTGTAAGTACACCAGAAGCATCTTTTTCAACCTCGTTCCTGTCTTTCTGTTTCCTTCCCTCTTTCCCTGGCTCCTTGGTGGTCTTTTGCTCCCCTCTCGTAACTCAACACAACATCCAAGCAGCCACCTTTGCCTGTGTTTTCACATCATGGTGTGATCTCCAAAGTAATCAATCATCTGCTAAACACGAGATGCATAGGTGGGAAGCTCTGATCAAACTCTCCTCCATTAGATGTTTTTATGTCTCCCTTTAATGCAGCTGAGCCACACCAACTAGAGCTGGATATCTTTCACTCAGCGTAATTAGAGCTGCGCCAGGCAATTTCGCACATCGGAGAGTCCAAATGGCACCGAGAGGGAGCTGTTAAAAGTTTTGAAAAACCTTTACACCCAGAAGTTACGGAATGTGATCTCAGTTAACTGTGTAATCCTCTGACCTATGCGTTATCTTCTTGGTGTCTGGCAGACGTAAAGGAGGTGAAGGGGTTCAAATATATTTGCAAGTCTAGCTCTGGATGCAGTTCATTTCTCTTTTGGAGAAAGTTTTGTGTTTAGATTCTCTTCCAGTGGGTGGAAATGTCAGCAAACTTTGAATTGCATAAAGAGGGCCACATCTACAGTATCTCTCCATCATTCCCCATCTATATCAGGTAACTCCTTGAATTTGCAGCTATACCAAACTATATTCATCATGCACATTAGTGCTGGCCAAAATTTAAATAAATCTTTTCTTCTGAGTTTGGTACATGGTCTGTACTGGTAGATACTGCTTCCAGCACAGCCGTGCACTCTCTGAAACTAACAAAGGGGGTGGCAGTAGCTCAGTCCATAGGCGAGTAGGGTTGGGACCGGAGGGTCGCTGGTTCAAATACCAAAAGTACAGAGTGTGGACTGGTAGCTGGAGAGATGCCAGTTCACCTCCTGAGCACTTCCAAGGTGCTCTTGAGCAAGGCACCGAACCTCTCCAACCGCTCAGGGCGCCTGTCCAGCAGTTGCAGCCAACTCACTCTGACATCTCTCCATTTGTGCATGTATACTGTGTTCTAACAAACAGATTATAAATTTTAATTTCCCCACTGGGATCAATAAAAATATTTAAAATTCATTAAAATGATAAAAAATGGTTACCAACTGCCAGTGAGATGGAGACATTACAATATTTAAGCTGCACTAATCAATATCTTTATATTAACAATTGACTAAATAAGCACATACTGTATGTAGGACATTTTAACATGTCAGTGTTGTGTTTACAGCATGTTCCACTGTTCTGCAGTCCCTCCCATACATGCCAAACTGCTACCTGTATATCCAGTGCCAAATTTCATACCACAATATAATGTACAACTAAATATTTGGGAAGGATAACAAATCCCAAATTGCTGTACTTCAAAATGTCAATATGTTTTGACAGTCAATACCAGCACTTGTTAGCAAGCTCTGCACTCTGGTGGCCTAAAGGTGCACTTTGTCTAATGCCAGGATCAGACCACACAATTTTTTTGTCTTTCACAATAGTCACTATGTCAGACTAGACAGACATATTGCCAAACAGTCTTACTGTCTTTGAAAGAGGAGTGGCAACACTACAAGTATGACACCGACCAGCCCCCAGACCGATGTCGTGAAGATCACGAGCAAGTTCATAGGTCGACACTTTGGTGGAGCAGCAGCCTCTCAAAAACTCACGGAAATCTTTTAAACTGACCGTTGTTGATCTGAAATAAATACAGATTCAGCAACTGCATAGCTTATTTCTTGCTTAAAATGTTTTCAGAAACACGTTACGGTGAACTATTTTTGTAAAATAAGGTATTGTTTTCCAAAAAAGCCGCGATTGTGGTCTATTTTGAAATCTGGGAGCCCCACGTGTAGTGTTTGTCCAATCAGGTGCAGCCATCGTGGTTGTAGGAGGGTGTAGCCTGTTTTCTTTGCTTGTCAGTGGTCAAAGTGAAGAGAAACAGATAACTGCTAGTGGCTAGCCCACTAGGAGTGCAATAGAGGGTCTAGGAGTGCGGAGAGCGTCTGTGCCATGTTTAATGTTGGCAACTGACTAGTAATATGTTATTTTTTTCTCTAAATATTTATTAAATGTGATCTTGTATTTATTTATTACCTCCAACCATAGAAGCAGCAGTATTTATTGATCAACATTTTTCCATTTATTGACTGGTATCTTTTAATCCGATTGTAGATTACTATTCACTATTGTAATATATGCAGCATCATTGTGCCCAAAATGAATTTCCCCCCGGGGACAAAGTGTATCGTATTGTAGCGTGCAATGCTGGGAAGCGGGGGCGATCTCTGTCGTGAAAAAAGCCTATATCGGCACCGTTTGTATCTTTCCTCCACCAGACAGAAGCAGTAGCGTCTCTCCTTCTTTTCGCCATGTTTACATATTTGCGCCAGAGAGGCAGAGAGTGCTCCCTTTTCCTTGTCACATGTCACACAGGGCTTTCTGCGTGGTGGTTGTGAAGCATCCCAGACGTTAGATGGCGGATCTTTGTTTGTTGTAATTAAGAGGTAAAGACACACGTTTGTTGGTCCTGACCCTCATTATCGGGCACGACTTTGAGCGTTTGTCTGCGACGTGTCTGTCGGGTCAAAATCAAGCTGAATTTGTATAGTCTGATATAAGACTTAAAAAACCCAAAATGTGAAAGTTCTATCCATTCATTTGTGGCAGTACAAAATTGAAGGTCACTTTTAGTAGTTTCATAGTAGTTTTACAGTCAAGAGAATAAGCATTGATATTGCCACACATTAAATGTTATTTCTCATTAGAGAAGCTTTGATGTACTTTTACTTTTTCCAAAGGGAAGAAACTTGGATGCTGGATTCTCCCTACACTGCAACCAACAGCACAACAACAAATATATCCGTATGGTCACAAAGTCAAAACAGCTGCCCGGCACTTTGAACAGCCCTGAAATGATGTGGTCTTTTGCAATTCAGGGTGGACTTGATTCATCGCCAGCATTAATGTGCTGCAGCAGACAGATACAGGTCTTTTGTCTTTATTAGATCAGATGCTAAAAGATGCTAGAAGAAAATGACTGAGTCCAACACTGTTTGATAACATAGTAACATGGGGATATTTGTTGTTGGGTGGAAAACAGCATTTAGATATTTAGAAGAAAGAGATGTTGAGGAGTGTTAATCAAATCAAAAGACTAAAACCTTTTTGGGCCCATACAAAAGCATGGTTGCATTATTTTAGAATGGTTCTGGCTAATGTTTGGCATATATAAACCCAAGTGTGGGCTTTTTTAGTTTCTCAATTCTATAAATATTATACAAAAGATGTATTATCACAAATAAGGTCCAGAGTACTTGGAAATGAGAGAATTTCACAAACGTGCCAACCAAAACTATAAACACACTAGACTAAAAGTAGCAGCAAACATCCTAAGGTAGGCACTGAAGTGCATAGTATACATAAAAGGTAACTTTACACCCAAAGTAGCATAACTAGAGTTGTAAACTCAGCTTTCTTAACAGTGCAATGTCATGCATTTCTTGCAGAGGAGAATGAACAAAATGTGGCTTTAGGCAACAAGCATGTAGAGTCTGATAAATCCATCCTCTGCTTCAATTTTCCAGTGATGAATTACACCTTCCAGGCAAGTGGGTTGTCTGTGAGTTTGTTTTGAAGCAATTAATGAAGAGACCGGAGTCTGTTTTTCCAGTGAGAACGTAGCATAATAACTATGCCATCCTTTAAGGGCCTAGAAAGAGCCAGTGATTAGCTATGGAACTGGCTGGAAAATTTGAAGAAATTATCCTTGAAAGTAACCTCCATTAGTTTAATGAGGATGGCTAACGTGCATGACACCATGGAAACACGCATTGTCTTATTTAGAGTGCAACAGAATCAGTAAACTGGAAAAGCTCAGCAAGACAGAAACAATCCACTGAGTGGAATATTCCTGTGCCACAGTTGTTTCTTGCCCAGTATCAATGCTAATTTCCATGAAAACACTGCCATAAATTCCATGGTAGTTACAGTATCTTGTTATATACAAGGCTTTTTGTTTATCTGATCGGAATATCCCTCACTATTTCTTCTATATCTCTGTACCAACCACTAACTGATAACAACAAAGAGACATCAGCAGGTTTTTTTTTTTCTTTTTAGCCATAATGACTTAATCTGTACTTGAGATTAGAGCGGTTCCTGTTGCGTCACAGAGAAATGATGTTTCTTTCAAAATGTCTGATGGTGATTAAGTCTTTCCAAAAACTGTAAACTTTGATGTTGTACCAAAGTACTATTACGAAGCCTAAAAGATTGACTTTGTGGCCCGATAAGAACTTTATTTGAACTTTAAGTGTAAGTAAACATTATATCGGCACTGCAGCCCCAAAATGTTCTCCCAACCACAGAAAGTCATGCCGGATACTTGAGCATCCACTGTTTATCGCTCTGACAGCACAGATTAGGGGATGGGACAAACATTTGTTTTGTTAGACCATGGAACACAGTGGTAATGTTGAGCTGACACGGGTGATTTGTTCAAAGGGCACAGGAAGAAATTATGCTCCAAAATTCCAAAACAGAAACTGAAAGGTCACATTCGCCATTTAAGTGATATTTCATTGTTGTTTGTCAAAGTCCTCCCTTGCATTAAAGTAGCAGTTGTCCTCCCGCCATCACTATACATTAGCACAGAGGTTCCACTGATGGTAAACTTTCCATTTCTTTACTCCAACATAAGCTTATCGACAGTAAAGCTGGATTACCACCCTGGCGAAGTGAGTTACTGGCCCTGGGACTCAAATCTCCAGAGGCCACAAAAGCCCCAGGTTTCATGCCACAATCAATTGCAATTTTCTTCGCAAATACGGGAATGTGTACTACTAAAGCACAGCATTAGCTGATGTGATAAGTGCACGTAGGTTGGTCATGAGGGCCAGCCCTGAAGAGAGTCCCTTTTTTTCCTGCTGGATCTGGAATGGTGGGAATGTGCTTCCGCATTGTAAAGCAGTACACACATTATACACTAAAATCCATGCTTTCTTTTATAAAATACCTCAAAAGAAAATATATTACAATAACTCAAACGGGGGAATATCCAACAATATGCATTAACTATTACATTTTGTGTTTCAGCCGCAATAAATACCCAACTGTGTATTGTTGTCTTGGCAGAAGATCTAGTCTACAGGCTTGATTTACAATTCAGGACTTTACTGTAACACCTGTCCATAACATTGTGACTCATATTATGAAGGCAAATGTAGGCAAAACATATGTTGACACCTGGCACAGCCTGATAAACCTAATGATGTATCAAAACATAGTCTGACATTGACAGACCTTCCTCCCCAGTGCTGCGGAGGAGGGTCTGGCTAGTCCACACAGCATTCTGGGATGGGAGAAAAACAACACCTCTGCTTTATTGGCATTTCTTGAAACCAATCACAATCGTTATGGGTGGCACTAAGAACTGCACAAAACCACTTTGCCGCTGCAAAATAGCCTCGGGAAGGAACTTGTTTTGGTGTAACGTGTATGTTCAAAAGTTGTTTTAGTCATGCAACAGAAAACTCAGACTGGACAGATAGTCTAGCTAGCTGTCTGGAGACAGAGATCTGAGGAGCAGTTATTCATAGTCCTCATTAATCGGCAGGAGTTTAAAATTCCAACACAAATAAAAACGGACATCCGGCCGGAAAAGGACATACGGTGAAATTTTCAGCAGCAACAGAGCAATCCCGGAAGTGGATAGTCATGAATATAGACTAATCAAAACATAATTTAACATTAAAACTGAGCTTTCATAAAAATGCTCACAAAACTTTTGGAATGTTTTATGGTAACTCTTAGTGTATATGATCTCACTGAGCCATTCCGTGGGTCTTATGTGCTCCACTCTTCTGGAAGATTTCCACAAGACTTTAGAACCTGGCTGTAGAGTAGGCAGTCCACATACTTTTCACATACAGGGGCACCCCCTTTAATGTGTTATCAGTAGGGGGTGCTCAGCTTACACACAGCAGGATGCCACATCTGGTTGCATTTAGGTTGATCTGGGGTTATTCCACCTTGCATACTATGCAGCACAGTACACTTCATTTCAGATTTTTGACTGAAAAATGTCTTTAAAAAAAACTGAAATGTTAAGTGAAAGAATGAGCAGGTAACATTTTAGGAAAACTAAATACAGTAGCCACATAACCATAATTACTGAAGTTAAGCCCGTGTTGTCCCTCCAGCAAGAAAATATTCAGAAACATTTCAGAAACGTGCATCTCCCCAGCCATAATTAGCAAAATACAGCTGCACATTGGCACCATCAAGCATGTTTTAAAATGCCTTCTGATCATGGTTTAGGTAGTTGCTTTTGCATCACCAATCTCTGAAATATATACTGTACTGCTTGCAATATGAGAGTGGATATAAACAGAGCAGTTTACAAGCACATGCACATTTAAGTCCTTCCTTATAAATGAGTAGTAAATATTTTTTAGTCTGCAGCTGGAGCTTTGAAATACTGACTTAAATACATGCATTCACTTAAGGTACAAAAGAATATAAAATCCCTCACAGCTAAAAAAAAAAAAAATAGAGCATTACTGCTGAACCTATAGCTCATATTTACTATAATAAAAAAATTCCCACCTGCTTTACTCTCCTGTCTGAATCAGTTGAATTGATTAATGATCCTCACTGTTCTGACTAATACAGTTTATCCTCTCATTAAGCTACAACAAACTTTGGTACTCACAGGGAACTGTAACAGTCTCCATTATGGATTGGGTCATTACTGCTAAAATAAACTGCCCGTTTTGCCAGCTCCCTCTCATATAGAACCAGCCAAATAAGCCGTGCGCTCTGTTTCTGGATGACAGAACTACACACACTACGGCTGCTCCTGTGGCTGCTTATATGATTTCCTCCTTTTAGTGAAAACGTGGGGAAAACATACCTCAATAAGCAAATCACTGAATGCATATGGATTAAACTGAGAAAAATACAAAATCCTTTGAAAACACTTTTTACAAAATGCTTGAAAAAAGGCAAATAACTTAAGTTTGTTTACAGTTTATGTTGTCAATTACTGTAAGAAACAAAGAGATGTTAATTAATATCATACATTCATATGGCTACTTTGTCATTACCATTATGACAAATGGCAAGACTTTTTTGCTACACTGAAAGCAATTACAGTGGTATATTATATAACAATACGTAGATAAATACAGTACACACCTGCCTATTTTATGAAATCAGAATTCAGTCTAATCAACAAACTAAATACTCTAAATAAATACTTATAATAATAATATAATAATTACTTATGTACCCCATCTTGTGGAGGCCTTAAAAACTACAACTGAATTAGGCCTATAACAAATGGAGTGATGTGTAAACCTGGGCATGTATGTAAAATTATATAAAATACACCTGTTTTAAACTGGTATTGTTAAATTAATGTTAAAGATTACTTTTGTGGGACAAGTTTTCCCAATTGCAGGGCACATTCTTATGATAAAACATGACATTCTGATAAGTTAGACTTCCAACTTTTTCTATGACGACAGCAACATAAGGGGAGATTTTGAGCTTTCTTCCAAGTGGTAGACGAGATAAAACAAATTAGGCTCATGTTGCCACATGGTGCTGACAAATTGGCAGGTTTATGGTTTGAGCCAGCATAAATAATGAACACTGGCCAACAGCTGCCCATACAAAGTGAGGCCAACTGACTAAGTCATTACCATTCTCAAATTGGTACACATCCAAAACATCAACAGTCCCACTTGCTGGTTCAGTGACTGTTAGAAACATAGGGAGTGAGCTGGAGAAACTGAACAACGCACAAACAACATCTTATTTCAAGTTCCAGCAAGCGGATGAAGCATAACTAAGAAGTCTAGAATACATATATTTGTGACATTTTTTTTTCACTAACTGCTACTAAATCTGGCATCACTGGTTGCCTGGCAACATAGGCTGTTGATCCTTTATCATCGATGGCCAAACTCTTGATGTGGGCAGTTCTGGGCCGACGTACCTGTCTCAACTTTGGAGTGGTCGGTCCTCTCTGTCACCTTCTCCTGGCTAATAAGGTAATCAACAATCCGCACGCCGATTGGTGGCTCGGTGTGGTTCCACTCCATGATGACCAATGAGCTGCTGGGCTCATAGGTGTAAGACAGCTTCAGCCTGGCAACAGTAGAGTGACAGAGATGCAAAACCATGCTACCAAGTGAAATAAGCTGTCAGCAAACAGGTCTTAATACTGTAATTGACAGCAAACATTATCCCTTGTGTTCCGCTAAAACTCCATCCCAATAAGAAACAACAAACACTTCTGTCAACAGAAAATATAGGCATTTATCCCCTGATGTCTGACTTGGCTTATGCTGTAGCACTTATTTGCAGTTATATAGCATTGAGACGCATGTGTACAGGTTTTAATGCCAACCAATTAATGCAGCAGCTCATTTCATTGATGAGCACTCCCAAACTGGGCAGCAGAAATAAATCCATGGCTGCTATAATCATTGACCTAAGACAATGGCCCCTGGGCCCAAACACGTAACAAGCCCCCTCCCCCTCCATTGAGTAATCCATCCATGGCTGTAATATTTGGTGGCAATAAAATTCTGTGTAGAAAAGCATCCCGATGGCACATGACTTGACACCAATCTGTTCTGCCAGTAAAATGATGGATGCTATGTGTTTGGAGAAAGGTAATATTATAAGTTACTAACATAGGTTGAGGAAGTGGGGCGCAGGTGGGAAGTCCGTCTGTGCCAAAAGCGCTGGAATCACACCGACACCAGTCATCGATAACATCCCCTTTCCCCGAACACCACAGCATGCTCATCATCGCTTCATGAAGAGCCTATGAAGAGAAAGAGAGAGAGAGAGAGAGAGAGAGAGAGAGAGAGAGAGAGAGAGAGAGAGAGAGAGAGAGATTTTGGGGATATTGCGCATGATCAGAGCCTTAAACCCAGCCCATTTCCTAGGGCACCATTGCCTGTGTTTTTCAATACATACTTTTTTAATTTCCAGAAAATCTTATAGATTAAAGTAAAGTATATTGTCCTACTATATTGTATATTGTCCTACTAGCAACATGATTATATATGCATATTCCCTTTCAGGGAGTTAAGCATTTAATTACACCTCAGTTATTAGTATGGAATTAATATCTCTAAGCTCTGCTTACATATTGTTTAGTAATATAGTAGTATAGTTTGATGTGTACATATTGACATATATGATTGGCTGGACCATGGATTCTTAAGTTGATCCAAACTAAATTTATATTTTGATTCTCGGTCTGGATATTACCTGATGGCGATGTCATGTCGTAATTGTACTTTGTTTTTTATTGTTGTTTTTCTAATAGGGAGGAAAAACTAATACTTTTATTCTTAGTAAAAAAAATAACTTATATCAGTTCATCAGAGATGAATATATATATACACGCCCCTAGTAATTATATGTAATGGTGATACTTGTAAGGGCAAGCCAAATAATTATGCAAAATGTTGCCTGTGCATTGGGTCTTTTCGAGCATGTGCACAGTCAAACACTAGCAACCTCCAAACAGCCTGTGCAGATGAAAGCGGCTGTATCCGTGTGCCTTAGCTTTTGGATGAAAGCCTGACCCCCCCAGGAGCGTGGAGAGCACCGAATCGACCTTTCTTCCTGCCGGAGGAATAGAAGTGGTAACCACATACAGTATCGATGAAGTCAAATAAGTCACAGCACAGTACGGCAGATTATAACACAACATGCTGCCAGCAGAGTAAGGCAAGGAAAAGACTTCTCTGTAACCTCTGTCATAATGAGGCCGTGAGGTTTTTCGGCCCTGATGGATCACCCACGTGCAAACACATGGTGCGTTTCATTGCTGGACGCCAGTTAATAGAGTGACTTTGGTTTAATGATTACAAATACTGATGCCTGGATGTTTTGTATAACTAGCTGCATAAATGGACTGTTCTTAAATAGTGCTTTTCTAGTCTCAACAACTACTCAAAGCGCTTTAACATTGTACAGGAACCATTCACCATTCACACACATTCATACACTGTGGCCGAGGCTGCCGTACAAGGTGCCACCTGCTCATCGGATAATCAGTCACACACATTTACACTCCGCAGCGTCGGGGGCAACTCGGGGTTCAGTGTCTTGCCCAAGGACACTTCGACATGGGACCAAGGGCCAAGGATCGAACCACCGACCTTCCGATTGGCAGGCAACCGCTCTACCACTGAGCCACAGCTGCCCCTAATATTAGGTAGCTTAGATAATAAAATGGTGGAAAACTTTACATTGTAGTACATCAGACAATAAATACTTCCTATATAAATATAAGATAAATATAAGATATAAACAGGAGGATGAGAGAAGATGCTCAGGAGGATGAGAGAAGATGCTGCCATCAATTCTGAGGGTGTCACGGAAAATGTAGTCTATATTGACGATGTTGCATTTCCAGGATTGTTTAGGTTCCGCCGGATGTCCCTCATTTCAGCAGGATGTTCATTACCTTCCTTTTTCTCTGTATTGGCATTTTAAACTCCGATCGATAAATCCAGACAGCTAGCTAGACTATCTGTCCAATTTGAGTTTTCTGTTGCACGACTAATACAACTTTTGAACGTACACGTTCCACCAAAACAAGTTCCTTCCCGAGGCTATTTTGCAGCGGCACCATGGCTCTGTCCGGCGCTTAGTGCCGCCCAAGACAACTGTGATTGGTTTAAAGAAATGCAAATAAAGCAGAGCACGTTTTTCTCCCATCCTGGGACTAGCCAGCCAAATTGGTGTTTCAGACTGTCACACATAGTTAGGGATGAACACTGTACGCACCTGGTAGGTCTCATTGTTGGACACCAGTTCAAAGATGGGCGCGGCCTTGGTGATCTGCAGCAGGACAGGCTCGGACTGCTGCCGCCCTTGCACCACCCTCGGGCTCATGTGGCAGAGGTGACAGGAGCGCGGGCACTGGCCCTGGCTGTTGCAGTCCATACGGACACCGGCAGCCATGCGCTTCGCACCCGTGTCCAGCAGACTGGCGATGTACGCGGGGTAGGTCAGCGTCCTCGGCTCCTTGTCACGCTCCTCAGACTCCTCCGAAGGCGAGTTGCCTGATAGAAGGGAGGAAATTTATTGGTAAGCTCTTTTTTCATCATACTTTTTTATATATATATATATATATATATATATATATATATATATATATATATATATATATATTACTGTAAACCAGTAAGATGAAACCAGGGTCTTCTACTCAGTTTTCTTACGGTAACAATAGGTTGCACATAAATTACTTCATTTTAGTCAATGCAGAAATGTATAATGGAACAATACTTTTTACTCCACAACACATACTGTATACATCAGGCTTAGATGCTAGTCATTCATACTTGTCATATGTTTTACACACAACTGTAAGACAGGTGAACTCCCGCACAGCACTTTATATGAGACAACGTTTTGGTTTGTTGAGTTAGTTTAACTTTTGTATTATATAAAAATGTGACTCAAACTGTAATTGTGTGTCAGACAGAGTGAGATATCCACTTGCGAGGGGAGCTAGAGAGCAGCGAGAGAGGGAAACATGTTTAATGCAAAACTATTTGTCTTTTTTCAAAAAGGGGGAATTTTTTCAGATTACCATTTTGAGAGACTGCTTGGCTGTGAGAAAACACGGGCAATTTAAAAGCTCTAGCACCAATTAGGGAATAGGCTTGTTGTGCGAGCTGCCTCTGATGGAATACAACTCAGGGTTATGAGCCACAAGCTCATGGACCAAAATGTGCACAAGAATGAAAGCAAAGAGAAGGCACTTTTTGTAAGAGTATAGTATGAATAATTCCACCGCTTTAATGTTTACTTTTTGTTTCACAACTCCTTTAAAAGTAACCTTTTGCACTTTCCTTTTGTTTTGTATTAAATGTAACAGAATGTGCATCTATATTTCAGTGCTTTGAGCTGTATGCTTTGTAAGAAGAGGAGTCATCTAAATAAAGGTTATTCTAATAATGTAAGATGGGATAGACGTACAAATCCTCACACTTAATACCTCAAAACAAACATTTGTCATACACCCACATTAACTTGCCATTAAAAAGAGATAAAAAATCTCAGTGTTACAATAACAATATTCTGTGTTTGCTTTTGGGTGCACGTGTGAGTAATTAATGCCTTGTTAATTATACCTCATCTCCAACACATCACTCAAATATACACACACACTTTATTTTGCATGATGCCTATAGAGTTTCAAAGGTTTTCCAAGTAACAGCATGATTAATCTTCGTGATCTTAGAATTATAAGGTTCTATCTCCACTTTTGGCTGAAATTGAGTTTTTGACATAATCTGATCCCTTAGGTGTTTATTAATGCCTGTGTGGTGTTATTTTTGTAAAAAAATATTTTCTTGGTTAGTTATTAATAAAATAAAAAGGTTCCATCTCACAAAATAGCTGGTATGTAAAAACTTTGATGCTCAATATCTCAGAACTACTCTAAACGGAGATAGAACCTTATAATTCTAAGCTCACGTACTGTAGTTACAGTCCGTTTAATTCAGCTTAGTAAAAGGTCATAAAATTAATAAGGGATATGGAGATAAATGACCATCAAAATATAAAGCTAAAGAACTCGAAGCCACTATGTGCAGATTTTGTTTGTGGTTATAATATCTTTACCATTGTCCAAAGTTTTTGTCTTTTGCAGAATACATTGTAAATGAAAGCCCATTCATCTTAAGGGTCCTGGGTCAGATCTGCGTGACTTAATATTGGATAAAAACAGGCCCATCAAACCTCGCAAAAAGAAAGTGAGACCCTGAGCCAAGCACACATTGGCGCTCCCTATAAAGCATCAAAAGATACAAAGGAAATAAATGGTAAATGGACTGCATTTATACAGCGCTTTTCTAGTCCATTGACCAGTCAGTGTGCTTTAAAACACATGCCAACATTCACCCATTCACATACACATTCATACACTGATGGCAGAGGCTGCCATGCAAGGTGCCAACCTGCTCATCAGGACATTTCAACAGCGACTCTAAAGAAGCTGGAGATCGAACCAGGAACCTTCACTCAAAACGCAGTAACAAAACAGCAACACAAACCCTGTTTCATATCAGAATGCTACAGAGACAGAGAGAGACCATGGTGCACCTGGGCCCCTTTATATAAATTAGCAATCAGACCACAACCAGAACAGGAGAAAGAAAAAAAAATCAAACAAATGTCACATGGGAGCAGTGGGAGAACGTAACAACCCACAAATATCTAATATGCTAAACAATGAGAAATGACACCTTGGGAAATTTAACAGTCAGGTGTAATGAATAAAAGACTCCTTTGAGACCACAGGCAGCTGCCTCCACATCCATTAATAGACTGGAAACAAAATAAAAAGCTGTATTTGTGTGTGTGAATAGGTATTATCCATGTGCATATGTCTATGTACATCCCACCAAATCTGAATATTTTAGGTCTTATAATATTGTTCATTTGTAATGCCCTTGCTAGTTGTGGGCCTATTTGCATGTATTGGTTTATGTCCTTGACAATGTTAGCATGCAGCTTCCAAGCTCTGTGATTGGGTCACTGAGAAAAATCGACAGATAAGCCTTTACCAATCAGAGGAGTGTGTAGGTAAATGAGGTCGGTTGGAGGGGCGAGTCACATCATCTTGACCCCTGGGCGGCATTGGTGTGCGTGTGTGCAAGCATAAAATGTCTGAGAAGCGTGTGTAAGTGGGTGGGTAGAAGTATATTAATGAAAAATAGAAAACACCTAGGAAGAAAGAAAAACTATCTAAAAACCAATTTGTGTGAAAAGGTGCACGGACGCGTGTGCACATTTGCATTCACAGACTGATTCATCTGTACGTTGCCAAGGATGTCAATGTCCTTGCACTCCTGACCGGCCAAACTTTAATCTATCCCTGTCAAACTGGCTCACTTCCCATTAATCAGCTCTCATCATTCTATCTTCACTTGCAACCTCCTGGCAGATGGAAATTAAATGTGGCAGTTATATTAGGACAGCTGGGTTACTTTTAGGGCAAAGAAGATTGGCAATGATTAGTTCGGTTTAGTTTTGGTTTAGTTCAGTGTTAGCTGGGACCATGGGGGGAAATTAAAATGAACGAGCAGGCCGGCCTGAAGACACCTGATAATCAAACATACACAATACTGTATATAATCAACTAAACCTTCGGGAATTTACTTTAAATTTGAAATTTAGGGGCTATACAAAGCCCCTATATATATATATATATATATATATATATATATATATATATATATATATATATAAATAAAATGTATGTCCTCAAATAATACTGTTATTTCTTTTAGAAGAAATGGCACATTAATTACACATTCTGAATTATTGCTGAATTTAATACACTCAGGGGGGTTGCTGTGAGCTAACAGTAAAGGTAATATTAAAAGGGATAGTTCATATTTTTAAGTTTTAGTTTTTTTAAGCCTAACCTAGCAGGCAGGAGTTATGGAGCTAAGCAATGTACTGCAAGAGCAACAGTTTAACATATTTCAGCCACCTGAAAAAAACAAAAATCAATATCAATTTAAGTCTATTTAGAATCATTTACAGCTTTATCTTGCCGCCAGAAAGCCCCGCTTAAATTACGCAATGGAACAGAAGTTGTTCTATGCTCTCCTCAAAGCCACCAGACTCCATTGACAAAAACAGTCATTTTATCTCACAGAACACAGGATTTGCTGGTCTAACTGCTGCCTTGATCAGTTAGTTTGTTTGTGGCATTGTGTGACTTTGGTTTCAAAGGGTTAGGAACTAACAACACTAACAAACAAACAAGGCTTTTTAAAGACTTTATTCAGCTTAAGAAGTAGGAGAAATTACTGGGTTCTATACCAATACAAAGGCGGCCACCATTTGTAACTTCAAAAGAAAACTGGCAGTCTGTATTTCATAAAAGCCCTCCAAAGAAGGATTTTACTGTTTCAATGTGACTTCTTAACATTATCCACTAATAACACACAAGTGTCTACTTCAATTTTTTATATTTCTCATAAAAAGGACACGTCTGTTGTTCTGCACATGACGACTGTTGTTCCCTTTAACATAGAGGGAAAATGGCCCTCCAGAACATTCTGTGAAAAGCCTCTCTGAGAGTCACAAATAAACATCAAGAGCCATGTTGGACTCACCCAACCAGATCCTCTGGTGAATAGCTGGTTGGGTATCAAACTCCTGGGGTCGCTAACTGCTTAATGAGTGTTTATTTCTTGACATGCTGCTTTACTGTTCTATGAATTTCATTTCAAACTGATAAATCTTGTCCGAATTGACGCATAGCATGTGTCCATCACCTGATAAGTGGCCTGAATAAACTGACTTCATGCTCTCCTCTTTCACATAAAGTATCTCAAGATAAAAGAAAATAGCTATTTTAATATGTGACTCACGTTAACAGGCAGAAGTAAGCACCTGGCCTTTAAAATCCACATACATATTGTACATAATGTGGTGTTCAGGGATACGGTGCATGATGGTGCAGGATATTATGGTTTCCTGTGTATGGATCTCTCCATTATAAGTACTTGTCTTCCCAAGGTGAAGTGTGGGTTTTTGCTTGGAGGTAAAAATGTTATTTTCTTTAATACTCATGCTGTTTTTTTATGTCACACAAAAACCAACAAGAGAGGAGCATCTTCTTCTTTGAACCTCGCTTAACATCTTCCTCCCTTTGCCATTCTCAGCTTTTCTTCATCTCTTTTTACAGCATCTCCCTTTCCTCCTTCACTCTCTCTCTTATCAAGTAAAAAGCACAATCACACCTATTTTCACAATGCACATACATGTGTGGTACAGCAGGTGTGAGGGTGGATAGCTGTAATATAATATTCCCTCTCTGCATCTTTCTACTAAAGACAAGTAAAATCTCTCTTCTCTCACATTTCCTGACACTTTCTTTGCTTTTGCTTTCTCCTTTAACTCTCTTTTACTCACTTTCTCACTTTCCCCCTTTTTTCTTCTGTCAGTCTTTATCTCTCTTAAGTTCTACAACGTGAATTCACACACTTATCTAAGCATCTAAACTGCTGTCAACTTCAACCCATGAACTCAAGCACACACCTGCTTTTAGGGGAGACTAATGCATAGCAGTATATCGCTTTGAAGAGAATAAATCACAAAGAAAATACATACACATTTACGCAAGCACACATACACAAAGCTCATTAAATGTAATCTGTGTGTGACAGAGTCAGGTGCCACAAAGGGAAGTGATGACGAGACAAAACACTCAAAAAGAACCTCCATATCCTCCTCCTCCGCTTCGTTCTTCCAGAAATACAATTTTGGATCCAATCTTTGCTGGACTGCACCAAATTTGATCTAAGTTTATTTCTGACGACAAGGGGTTGAGTACCCCGGTGAGCCTGTGTAAACATATTTCATTTGTTATAGAAGTGCTGAAAGTGATTTCCTGTGCCACATGCAGGCTCATTAGAAACACCCCCCCATCTGAGTATCCCCACCAAGGCATGGATACCCGACCCGGGCTTTAATAAAAGCTGGCTTTCCACACAAAAACGTAGCCTACATGTGTCATTAGTATGAGAACAAAATGAGATTTTAACTGTGTCGAGCTCGGACACTAATTTCTTAATGCCTGTCGGGCTCAGGCCGGGTTCGGTCATGGCTTTGTCGGACGCGGGCCGGGCTCGGACAGAAAAATTTGGCCTGATCTGGACTCTAATCCCCACCCACGACTTGACAGCTACCTTCGCAAAGGTGCACCATATTTGTCTCGCAAGCCAATTACAGCCGACTGGGCTTTTCAGGAGAGCTTAAAGAGACAGGCGGTCTGAGAAAAAAGATTATTTACATTACATTACAGTATAAACCTGAAATACAAGTATGAACCTGAATGTGAGCATGATTTGTCTCCTTTAAGTCTGAGTATGACAATATTGTAGGAGTTCAATACTAAATCAGTGGAGCACTTTGCAATAACACTGAAGTGGTGCTGAGGGTTAACATTTTAAAATGTTTATCACAACAGAAGACCTGGACACAGCCTGAAAACCAATCTTTCATACCAGCTGAGACCTAACAGGCATCACTAAACTGTAGACACAGGACAGATGCATGATGGGAAACTCATAGAATGAGCATGTATTAGAGTATATACTAACCTGTGTGTGTGTGTGTGTGTGTGTGCGTGTGTGTGTGTGTGTGTGTGTGGGTATGAAGCTGGGGATTTGGTGCTGCTTTGATCCATGCTTTACCAAGTGGAATGACTCATCATCTCTATAGTACACAACAGATGGCACTCAGAGCTGTTCAGATTCCTATAACACCTCTCCACGTACCCCTGCCTCCCACACTCCCCAGTGAGAGGTGACTCCGGTTCATCCGCTACCGGCTGACTCGGGTCGGTCCTCCTGTTTACATAAATGAAGTATACGTTCAAGTCTATACATGTTTATGGATACGAGCCAGAAGAGAAGAAAGGGAGACACGGGGAAAGAAAGATCCATTTAAGCATGTTGTAATATATGACAGCGTTTTTGTGAGAGCTTTCATTTCCTGTTTATTGCGAGCGAGCGGATCCTGCCCATTATGTCAGCTTTCATCAGACTTCTTTGTGAAATGATGACTGATTAAATCATCATCGATCTTTGTGATCAAAGGGCTATGACTTCAGCCTCTGACACAATCAGCCTCGTTTTTAACTGAGGCTTTTAAACCTATTGCCTGACTCTGTGCTCCTGCATGAAGCCAGCTCTCCTCCATCCTGTGTAGAATACCATTTACTATGACTCCACTGACTTCAGTAATTACTCTTTTAGCCACTAGATGATGCTAGTGGATCACTGACATGGCATCGAATTTTGGAAAGAGGAGTTATCGATGTACATGCTCCACTGTTCAGCAGACAAAAGCAGGGCAAATCCTACCTAACCTTTCAAATGTGCTTGGCCGAGATGACTATTATATGGTTATGGAACGTAATCATGAGCTCCTGCTGATCTGAGAATGTCGGAAATCAAAGCAGGCAGTAGCTTAGTAAATGGGAAAGCAGTGAGATGGAAAACTGCATTAAAAAGGGGGAGTTTTGGTGGGATCACGCCTATTGTATTCATTAGGAGAAAAATGATAAACAGAATTAGAAGGCAGCAAAGAGGAAACTGTACGAGACGCAGATAAACAAATACTCTGGGTATGCTGTGTGTCTGTCAGTGATATACATTCTAAACTCCAAACCTGTGAAATGGAATACATCAGAGTGCTTAAACAAAACTGTGTGACATGCAAATCTTCCGAGATGTGTTGTGCAGTTTTGCTCCACGTGTGTGCATGTGCATGCGTGCTCCCAGGAGATGCAGCCTGGGATTGCTCTGTTTGCATTCTGCAAATTGCCCACAAAAGTGTGAGGGTGTGGGATTGCGCAAAAGGTGAGGCAAAGGCAAAGGAAAGACGTGCGATTGTCATTATGTGTGTGAAAAAGAGGGAGGGGCAGGAGCAAAGCGAGAATGTGTATGATGTTGTGTAAGTGCGAAAAACTGATGACTGACGGAGAGAAACGTGTGGGTAGTGTGGCAGGATATGCATTGGCATGTGTACGCTCTGCAGTGCAACAACACTTGATGTGAATCTATGTCAGCAGCACAAAGATCCACTTCAACAAGACAATCAGCACCGACTCAAACTCCCGGGAAGCTGAATATATATATATATATATATATATAAACTACTGCTAACTGGCGACCTGCACCTCAACGAGAGAGCCAAACACATTTCCTATCGTATTAATTTACAAATCGCTAATTTACTGTTGGAACAGCTAATTAACCTGGGGATTTATCACTAACCTCCCATTAAGGACTCAGTAATAGGGAAATAATGAAGCTCAGGATTTTAGTCATTTGCTTGATACTTTACTGGTAATCACTAATCTGTTTACTGTGAGGAATGGCTACTTTGCATCAAATGGCAGTTATAACATGTCCGCAGTCAACAAATACTTTATTACGACAAAGAAAACATACTGTCAGAAGACTTGTATGCAGTTGTCTGTGTTATTTATCTTTCAGAATGAATAAAATATATCAGAAAAAAAAGAATAAAGTAGGCAGGCATATTTGAATGTTTAGACAACTAAAGGAATTACTCAACTACAGGGCATGCTGCGGTACACTATTCCTTGTTTAGCTGCTGGGTGTTTTCAATAGTTTTCAAAAGGATGCACTGCAGTTGGGAGAGGCTTTATGTGTGAATGGTGCTGACTGATGCATCCCACACCATCAGGAGGTCCAGTGTGTTTGCTGCAGGCCAGATATGCTAAGTGATCTTCTGAGCTGGTAGTGCAACGCTCAAGGTAAAAAAAATGATTCGGCTGGCACTGGTTTACGTTGCACACACAAATAAAATCACTCATAAAATCTGATTGTAAAGGCCTCTTAAAACATTTTCTCAATCAGCTTTTGACTTTGCACAATGGGATCTTATATGAACATGTACTTATCTGCCAAAAATAGAAATAATAATACTATAAAAATAAAATTATCCCCGTTTGTGTTTATGCCTTGGCACTTGTCACTGATTTGAAGTGAACGTAGTTCAGTTTAACTGAGTTGGAAAAAAGGTGATGTCATGTAATATGAGGTAACAGTTGTGGGGTTGTTTGCCTATGTTGCCAGGCCACTTTCAATCAAATCTGATTAAACTATGGAGCATCCTGTTGGCCTAGTGGTTGGAGGCATACCATTGACTTACACGTACATTGAACTACAGTGTCCCTGGTTTGTTTCCGCCGGGGTTACTTTGTTGCATGTCTTACCCCTTTGCACTGTCTGCATCTACAGGGTCACTGTCTCATGAAGGCAAAATGTCAACAAATAAACACAAACATATCTTATCAAACCACAGCCACACAGTATTCATGAAGCAGATTAGCGGACTGCTTTTTGTTTTTCTGAACTTTTATTGTCGCTCATTTGAATCATGAATTATGTAATATTATAGAGAAATACTTAAGATTTGAAACCACATTTTCAGGGGCTTTAAATCTGAATCTTAAAAGAATGGATCATTTAAAAGATACATTTATGTTTTTTAATCTGGTCTGCTTTACTATTTCATAGGGAAACCATCTGGATCCTCATGCTCATGTCCCCTCCGCATATTTCACCCTCACAGCTGTAGAAACTTGGTTGCTCTGATTACAGTTTCCTATATGAGAGCTCTGGAGACACGGATCTGGCCTCTGAGTACAGAAAAAAAAATTATTTGTGATTATGGCTTTTCAGAATAACATACCATGCAATTCTGTCATCATAGGAAAAGTGGTGCCCTATTTTCTAAGTGATGTTGACTTTTAATACATTGTATCGCTGTCTGGCAATGACACATTTCCACCCACCTGCTTTTATGACTATTTTAATACTATTTACAAAAATAGAAATACCAAGATTTTAAGAAAAAAAATATCACAAATACCAAATTTCTTTTCTTAGCTTAGGTGGAAAAGTTGGCATATTAATAAAAGGAAGGTATGATTAAGGCTGATGGAAAGGATTTATAAATGTGTGGGTGAGATAGAGGTGAGATTTCAAGACCCATTTTGGCATGCATGATTCTGTATCGCAGAAGAAAAAAACCTTCTCTTATTCAGGCATGGATCAACAGATAAAGAAGATTAAAAATATCTGGTCTTACTTTATAGCCAGGAAACGTCACAACCTAAAGTTCTCTTAAAGTTCAACAGTGTTTTAATGCAACAATACATCTGTAGCATTACCCTGCAACCCTACATTTTCTTTTACCTTTGCAGGCTTTCACAACCCTTCAATGTGCTTTATCCGGCTTCATCCAACCAACCAACGTAACTAGCCACTCAAAAACACACAGAAGTTGACTAGAGCAGCATCAGCCATCAAGGCTCCTGAAGCCCTTGATGGGACCTTTATGTTTAAAGCAGTATGTGGAACATGGCACGCTGGGAGCAGCCGCTGTTTGTCCAAGTGCTGATTAGTGCTGCTGACCGCGGCCTGACAGGCCCATTAGTGACAACTCCTTCATGGATGCTGAAGGGGCCCAGTAATGCTGTCCATCTGTCAGTGTTTTTTTCTACATGTTTTCTGTACATGTTCATCAGCTTCACCTTCGTAACTTTGTGTTCTAAGGTCTCCTCATTCTTCTTTATTCATGAGGTCTCTATATTTTTCCCTACAACTGACAACCTGGGCTATCTATGGGACACTTTAATAAGGCACCTGGGGTGTTACACTATCCACTAACATGTTCCCATTGGTTTTCACTGAAGTTGGCATTAGCATCAGGCTTCTTGAGCTATTGATGGCATTCCTAGCAGCCTGGAATTGTCAGTGGTGATAATAATTTGTTAAAAATGGTCAAAGCACCAAGCTAAATACATCATTACCTAGAAACCATTTCGTTCATATCCTACTATTTTGCAGCAGCAAGTACATTTTCATGGAAAAGTAATATGTTTTTAAACAACATAATGAGGAAACCGTAATGAATGTACAAGTAATTTCAATCCTTAAACCTTTCCATCTTAAAGTATATCCATTTTTGTAGATGCAACAGTTGTTATACTAATGCCATTCTTCACACGTGTTGCATTCAATTATGAATAGTACAATAGTCCCGTTATGACGTCTCACTGACGCTGGCACCTCGCAAAACGTTGATAGTACGCATATCTACATTGCGTTGACTGACCTTGTTTCCTTTTGGTTTACCAAAATATCCACTCCTGAAATACAATATCCGCTTGTAGCATGATTAATATTTTTATTGTGACACTCCATTTGGTGAAGTTTAGGGAAGGATCATGGTCTTGGTTAAATATTAAAAAAAGTCATCTTGAAGCCTGAGACAGGACATGTTTACTTGATTAACATTTAACAGAAAGCCACTGTCACTATAATTTGGAAATCTGGAGACCGCCACAAAGCCAGAAACTGTGGACCCGTAAGCTACTGACTGTACTTTCAAAAGGTTGTTGAGAAAGATGTCATTAACAACTTTTTTTTTTCAAGCAATTTTGGTTTACATCACATACAGTTTGGCTTTAGAGCAAATTATTGCACCGAAACAGCTACCTTGCACCTAATAGAGCAATGTGTATTGTAAGCCAGAATCTACCATACTGTGGGGATGCAAATGTAACCACTGTCAGGTGTTTCATTTCTACCTCTGGTTTATCTGTCTTTGTCTCTAGTTCCTTTCTTTCTATCCACCTCATCTGCTGTTCAACCTGGGTTTGTTGGTGTCTTGGCCAAGAGCAATTTATCATTTTATCCTCCTGCATGCTTCTTTTCTCTCACAGATCTGTGGAATGTTGCAGGCTATATTGCAGACCGGTGTGAGATCGCCTGCTACTAAAGACCAGAGTAATGGAGTGTAGCAAAACGTTTCATAGCTGCTAGTGGTTTCCAGTCTCTTTGGGTTGTATCGCTGTATGGGAGGAGCTCTAAGAGGCTTTTAATGAACCTCGAATCCAGGAGAGAGACAACTGAATAGGGTGTAATAATTTTAGAAACTGCAGGTGGCTGAGAAATAACATGAAGCATGACTAGAAAAGGCCAGGTTTACATCAGTGAAATAGCGCTGCCTGAGACCTTACAAGCCTGAATATCTGTCACCGACTACAAAACAACTCCTCTTGACTGATGACCTTTCCTTGCTCTTATACACAGAACTTCAGACTTTGTCTAACGAATTTTAATTTCATGTTCTTTTTTACTGAATTCATATACACTCAACTAAAGAATTTTTAGGACACCATACTAATACCGTGTTTGACCCTATCCTATCAACATGGGCCAACATTTCTAAAGAATGCTTCCAGCACCTTGTTGAATCAGTGACACAAAGAATTAAGGCAGTTCTGAAGGTGAAAGGGACCCCCCACACCATTATACCACCACCACCAGCCTGCACAGTGGTAACAAGGCATGACAGATCCATCTTCTCATTCTGTTTACACCAAATTCTGACTCTACCATCTGAATGTCTCAACCGAAATCGAGACTCATCAGACCAGGCAACATTTTTCCAGTCTTCAACTGTCCAATTTTGGTGAGCTTGTGCAAATTGTAGCCTCATTTTCCTATTTTTAGTGGAGATGAGTGGTACCCGGTGGGGTCTTCTGCTGGTGTAGCCCATCAGCCTCAAGGTTGTGCGTGTTGTGGCTTCACAAATGCTTTGCTGCATACCTCGGTTGTAACAAGTGGTTATTTGAGTCAAAGTTGATCTTCTATCAGCTTGAATCAGTCGGCCCATTTTCCTCTGACCTCTAGCATCAACAAGGCATTTTCGCCCCCCAGGACTGCCGCATACTGGATGTTTTTCCTTTTTCAGACTATTCTTTGTAAACCCTAGAAATGGTTGTGCATGAAAATCCCAGTAACTGAGCAGATTGTGAAATACTCAGACCAGGCCGTCTGGCCCCAACAACCATGCCACGCTCAAAGTTGCTTAGATCACCTTTCTTTCCCATTCTGACATTCAGTTTGGAGTTCAGGAGATTGTCTAGACCTGGAAGACACCCCTAAATGCATTGAAGCAGCTGCCATGTGATTGGTTGATGAGATAGTTGCATTAAGGAGAAATTTAACAGGGTTCCTAATAATCCTTCAGGTGAGTATATTTTACATTCTAGCCTACTGTATTTAGAGAGAACATGCCTTTTTTTCAATCTTGCAGTGTTATTTTTTTACTGGTTTTTTATTTTGATATTTTATTGTAGTTGGCCATTAAATTTTCATTTCTTCCTTAAAAAAAAAAAGTCTCATACATACGCTGAGGAGTGCTTATTGCGTCGTATCTAACGCTGAGAGACAGTGACCATGCATCCTTATTTTATTGTTTTGCATAAAAAACATGAGATCTTCAACTTTTCGAATCTGATAACCAATTGTATGTTGAAAACTATCCAAACTATATCTTATTCCGAAGCATTTTAACAATGAAGTCATACAAATATAAACTTTGTAAAAATAAGAGCAAGTTGAGATCAAAAGGGGGTTCCGGGATCACTTTCTCCGTAATCTACTATGTCATGCCTTATATCACTGGACACTAGAAAGTCCGAGCTTTTTAAAGACACATCAACGCACCTCAAACTTCACATTTTACAGTCACACTTACACTTTACAGATATCAATCTATGCTCCTGTTAAAAATATTTCACCAAGGCTTATGTTATTTCCACCAAAAATGGCAGATTTAGTTACTTACATGCCTGCTGCAATTGTAAATAACTTTTGAAAAATTGTGGCGATATTGCCTTTGAAATTTAGTATTTATAATAGGTGAGGATAACATTTTTATTTTTTTTTCTTCATTTCATCTCCATTTACTCTGGAATGGTAATATAGATTTACTTACAATGTATTCATATTCCTTATCTTCCTATTATATGAGAGCATGCATATATGCCCTATGGTTGAGGAGCTATTCCTAAATAATTTTGAGTCTGTTATTTCAGGCGTTTTTTTCCGTGTGATACAATACTAAATAGGAATAATTATAGTCAAACACAGCCATGCCACAAGAAAGTTATTTAGTATTAAAGTGCTCATATTATGCTTATACAGATTTTCATTACCTCCCACTTATCGTTAACAAGAGCAGAACACATGAAAGGTCACAGAGCTATTGTGAAAATTGCTGCTGAAATGGTGTTTAAGGCGACGTGACAGGGCCACAATACATTAAACTCAAATAGCTTCTAAATAAATACAACATTCAGATGTATGAAAAACATCTAGTGCCATTATGTCACACATACAGTATATGCAAATCAGATTTTATGCAGCAGTGCACCAAAAGTAGAAAGAAGAAAAGAAACTAACAGGTAACAAAACCTCCTTTGTAGAAAGGCCCAAGCTTTTTGACACTGACTGCATCTGATGAGCACAAATAAAGAAATCAGCATATATTTCTTAGTAATATATCACCATGTGAGAAAACAAACAAACAAGGCATTTGCATTATTGGAGAGCCCATTTCAAACCTTGCTGTCAGCAGGTCTGTATTTCACTTAAGTCTCCAGTCTTTATTCACAAGCACTGTGAACACTTTATCAAACAGATCCAAAATGTTGTATTCTCTCACTTTACACAACCACACTAGGTACACCAGACAGCACTGTGGAGAATCGCAGGATGGTGAACACACACACACACACACACACATAATAAAAATGGTTTACAGAGAAGGCATTTAAAAAGTGTAATTTTCATAATTGCGAAATTTATGATGGTCACCTAATAGTGGTGGCTGATCTTTGCAGATTCTCTTAAATGGATAATTTCCCTTCTACATGTGTAGGGGAGTAGAGACTGACTCATCAAGTGACAAGAGAAAGATAAGATGAAAGAGAATAAACTTGAGAGCCAAAGCAGCTTCTGTGGAAAAGAAGATAATGAGGACATAAAAAGGATTAAAACTTAAGAAATGAAATAAACTATATGGACAGGCAAGTTTGCAAAGCTGTCAGAATAATATTTAGTCTTTAGTGTAAATAGCTGAAAATATTCTAAATATAGCATACATTTAAACAGATATCGATTTTTCTAGGTGGCTAAAACAGGTTTTGCTGTGTCAACAACATTGCATTGTCCATGTTACACCCTCCCACGAAAGTTCCATGAAAATCAGGCCAGCAGTATTTCTGTCATCCTGCTGACAAACAGACAGACATATAGGTGAATCTACAGTTATCTATTTGGTGATTTAAAGCTGAGATGAGTGATTTTTTTCAAAAAACCTTTGACAAAAATGTAGCGCCAGTCTTTTATGATTAGTAGTTTTAGTCTAATGTTCACTGCGTCAACAGCTTTCCACTTTGCATGAAAGTGCCAGGCAATGTGCTTGTGGAGGTGATCTGTCAACACTGAATAACTACGCTGAAGCTGCTGAAAGAAATGTCTCTCCCACTCATCAACTATTCACAGAAATAATTTGACTGTCAAAATAAGTACAACTTCTTCTCTTAAGCAAAAAAAAGAAGAAGCCCATAGCAGTGACAACTTATTTATGTCAATGACAGTTTTTAGAAAAAAAAAGTTGTAAATTCAAATACAACTTGATGGCTATCACCTTGAACATGCTTACTACAGGGACTGCTCCAGAAATGACTCTCCATCAGGCTTGTTCATGTGTCTTCTGGAGTTTCCACTTGCATGACACACACACACGAGAAAAAAATTCACCACTGAAAGGTGAGGACCATAAAGGTCGACTACGCCATGGGGGGGCATTTCTTTTTTTTCACACCGATAAAGATCAATTTGAGCGTCTGAGGCTGTTGGTAATAAGATATAAGATGGTTGTAGGGGGACTTGTCTGCCAAAAATCTATAGCAGGTGCCATCAATTTTACCCTGCCAACTGGGACTGAAGAGTGAAGAATCGACAGCGCGCACACGCGCACGCACACACACACACACACACACACACACACACACACAATAATAAAATGGTTTACACCTGTTTCTAGTTCCTCTGGGATCTGGCAGTGTGGAGCTATGTGTTGGGATATTTTTTATTTGAAACTTTTCATCTACATATTTATTCTCTCACTGTTATTCTGCTGTGGGTGCCCATGCAGGTGCATTTGGGGCTAGGCCCTTATCTCTCCAAATGAGAGTGGCAGCTGGCATTTTCTTCACACGGAGATTACAGAGAGGGCGAAGGGAGGGAAAGTTTTCTTCGCACTACTTTTATCGGACACGGCGCTGACCTTCACGCTCCAACCACTAAACTCTTGCCTCATCCAAACAAGCTAAGAGAGAAATTGAGAAATGGAGGATAAAAGTTCTGTGAAAGGCATCTGAGACTTTTACCCTTTGGCGCAATCTTTAACAAAATCATCCGCATATCAAACCCTGTTAATCTCAGACAGAGCCAGCACAAATGTCAGACAATTGGAAAAACTGTATTTCAGAGTAATTGAGATAATCTTATATTTAGATTTAAAATCAGACTTGTCTCAATGAGCAATTTAATCATGTTTGGAGCATTGTTTAGCTATACAAGGGAAATGCCTGTTACAGTACATATCATGCAGTGTTTATTTTAAGCTCGGAAGTTTCAAGAAGACAAAAACATCTAATTTCAAGTTGTAGTTTTTGGCTTGCATCAAGGCATTCTATTCTCAGCTTGTTCTTGGGACAACATTTCTAATTTCAGCTTAAGTCTTTTGTTTCCTATTAGTTTATCTTTTCAGCCTGTCACATTCCATTGCTAAGTAGTGCTTCAGATTGTTTACATCCCATCTTCAGTAATACAATTGACAAAAGTATAGTCTCAGAATCCTCATTAGACCTAACATCATTAGGCCGGCTACACACAGGCTGCGTGGCGTGAGCGTGTCAGCTGCGTGGCATGTTCCCATGTTAACAGGTTAGAGCTTGCACACTGCCTGCGTGACACGCGGCTCGAAACACGCAAGCGTCACGCGACACGCAAGTGTGTTGGAAGCATTCCCAGGCAAAATAGAATAGGAAAGTATGTTTCTATGTCATTTTGACACAAATACATATTAATAAATGACATGTTGATGTTTGAAAGTCTCTAGGTTTTGACAGAAATGCAGATATAAATGTAATTAAAAAAAACAAAATTATCGATTTCAAATATTGCACCCGTCAATACAGAACGAAATATTCGGTATCCTATTTTGCCGTCAATACTGCAGACGTTGTCTTTGCTGTAATCAATTCAGTATATATTTATGTTTAACGCCATGCAGCCAGTGTGTAGCCAGCCTTAGAACTAACATCCTATTCTGATGATGAAAGTAATATCACATATTGTGCATTTGGAGCAATAGAAAATGGCGTCATCGATGTAGCTGCGCGAGTTAAAATAGTTCACCTCAAGCGATCAAACAAAGATACTATGAGTAAAGTACAGCTAAGGCATTTGAGGAAACGTCTCTGGGGACCTTGAATATCTTAAGCTAGTTTTGTTTTAATCCACCCAATAGGTGATGAGATATTTCAGTCGGGACCAAAGTGGTGGAACCACCAATCAACATTGCAATGGCCAGAGCCACCTCACCAGATTTCAGCTGGCATAGTGGCTCAGTGCTTAGCACACACGCCTCCCAATTTGAAGGTTATGTGTTGTGGTTGTGTCTTGCCTGTGTGTTTTGTTGCTTGGAGATGAGGTTAAGGTGCCCTGTGGAGTTTTCCTGTAAACTAACAAAAGTTATGTTTACACCAAAATGCATTGTGTACGTCCTTGAGGTCTTGTGTGCCTTTCCTTCCACATAAAACATTTACAAAGCCAGTTGTTCAAAATCCAGCATTGTTTACATCCATGTTTACTACTTGCTAGCGGACTTCTTCTTCTCTGTGCAATAATGCATATCTCGGGTGTTA